>NC_056743.1:63030389-63033544 GCF_019279795.1 Protopterus annectens | reverse complement strand
GCAGTAACAGCTATAAAACTCAAGCATTTAAACACATGTTAATGGAAAGTGTCCATGAAGCTTAAAAGCAAGTAGCAACTTCAAAGTAGTCATATGCAAATGAAGGAATGGCTATAAAAAATGTTTAAAATATACAGTATGCAGATAAAGTCATCCTGCTAATAAAAGCATCAAAGTTAACAATGCAAATGTAAGTCTTTGAGCTGTAAAAAAAGCAAGTAGCAAACTGGCTAAATAAACAGCATTAGGTTAAACAGCAACATACAATTTAAAAAGCAAGTGAGGAAAATATCCAGGTTGAATCAGGAAAAAGAGCTCAATGCATCAAAGAAAACATTGGAAAAGAAATGCAAAGTCTGAGGTGTTGCAAAGTCAGCTGCAAAATAGTAACATAAGTGAAGGACACACACTTTTTAACAAGTAGTCTAGAAAGGTAGCTAGTTTTGCCATCTAAGCATACACTTCAAATTAATATGTTCATTTAATCCTGGTGTAGCGTCAGCTGCTAGGTACAATTGCCACTTTAATTCCTTAACTTCTAAAAGAGTACCGTAATCTCCATAAAATATATGTATACATACATATATATATACATATATATATATATATACATACATATATACATATATATATATATATATATATATAAATATATATATATATATACACACATACATATATATATATATATATATATATATATATATATATATATATATATATACATACATATATATATATATATATATATATATATATATATATATATATACATATATATATATATATATATATATATATATATATACATATATATATATATATATATATATATATATATATATATATACATATATATATATATATATATATATATATATATATATATATATATATATATATACATACATTTAAACCCCTAACCATATATATCAACTCCAAGGTCACCCAACATTGGGGAGGGGGGCAAATCTGCCTGTCGACCAAATGAACTGTCGACCAAATGGATGTCGATCATATGAATATATATATATATATATATATATATATATATATATATATATATATATATATACACATATATATATATATACATACATATCTGTCCATTGATTGCTCCTCACACGCTGATATGTGCCTGGTAGCAACGGCGTTGATACATAGAATCAAACAAAAAATTCTTTGCAAATATCTGTAGTAGCGTAACCAACATTGACTTAGTCTGTTCTCATTAGTATTGGTATTGATGTTGAGGCAACAACGATATAACAGTCAGATTCCTGGTTAAAATCATAAGTTTTAATAAAGTAAGTGAGCGCTTTCGCGGTGGATTCAACCCCGCTTCATCAGACAAACAGCAGTAAAGATTTACAAAAGGTTTAAATAACAAAGGATGTGACATCACATTAGTTAATGGGCCGAACAGAACAATGCATTCATTTAAAGTTCAAGGCATCCAATTAAGCATAAATCAAACATATCTTATAACCATTATATACACATAAAACTATACATATATAAAAACAACAATTTATATAGCTAAAACAAATAAATAAAAATAAAAATAAAGATATGACGAACTTAAATATGGAATATAAAATATGCTATAACTTGTATGTGAGTGGATGTGAAAGTATGTATATGATATGCATGAAATATGTATGAAAATATATAGAAATAGATAAACTGGATATATAAAAGTATAAATATACATGAAATGTGTATAAAAATGTATAGAAATAGATGTGAAAATAAGAGTACAATGTATGAATATAAATATGTAAAAAACATATAGAAAACATGAATATGTCATATGAGGAAGATGTAATAATGAATGTAGGTATGAATATGAATATATAGATATAAATATAAATATATGTAGATATATATAATAAACCATGAACAATGAAATGATTTATAGATATACATAACAGATGATGTAAGTAAATATGTGTAAATTTAAATAAAATAAAATATAATATAAATACATGAATAAATATGAATCATTGAATAAATGATGTGTAGTATAATAAAATAAAATATCCGGATGTAAATATAAATGTACATTTAAATATAAATATGGATATAAATATAAATATACATATAAATATGAATATAAATACATAAATATGAATATCTGTATATATATATAAATAGATAATATAAAAGAAGATGAATCTGTTTGTTTGCTGTAGATTTTCTTGATTTAAATCAAAGCCTTCTATTTTTGAGGTACGGTTTGATGGAAATAGTACCATTAAGACCCATACCCCTAAGTGCTGCTAGTCTGCAAATCCACTCAAATTCTATCAGTTCTGTTTGATTCACCAAATCACCAAGCCTAATATTGGGTTTTAATACATGTAATACTTGAAATAAAAATATATGTGTAGGTCCATGTAGCATCGTGTGTTTCGCTAATGCACTGTATTCCTCACCCCTATTTAGACAATAATTGTGATCTCTGATCCGCTCTCTAAGTGATCGATTAGTTTTTCCAACATAGAATACAAAGCATTGAACACAATGTGCTACATAGACCACATTCTTAGTTGTGCATGTACTATGGTGTTTTAGTGTCCAGAGGTGACCTGTCTCTGGATGCCTATAATAATGAGACTCGTCTACATATTGACATTGGGGGCATTGACCACATCTTTTTGTTTGTTCAAAACTGGTCATAGAACCAGAGTTCTGTTCTTTGTTATATAGATGTTGTTTTAGTGTTTTCATGTTCTTATATACAAACCTAGGTATACTTCCGACTACTCTACCAATTTTCTCATCTGCCATCAGAATATTCCAATTATTACTGATGGCATCTTGTACTTGTTCTAAATTACTACTAAATGGAAGAAAAATGGAAAGTTGATCAAATTCCATTTTAGTTGTTAACTTAGTGGGAAAAGCATTCCTATCTGAGAAGTATGGTTTAGCAATGGTGCCTCTAAGTGTATCTATATTCCCATAAACAGTATCAATTTCATTAGAGGAATAACCTCTACTTATTAGACCTGTCCGTAACTGGTCCAGATCATGATGAAAACATGAATCTTGGGTGGACAATCTGGAGACCCTCATGGCCTGGCCCTTGATAATGTTGTTAAAAACTCGAGGATTATGCATGCTTTGTCTATGTAAAAAGGATGGTTTGT
>NC_056743.1:63002889-63005389 GCF_019279795.1 Protopterus annectens | reverse complement strand
TTCCAGGTTCTGTCGATACTTCGCTCTGTGAGGATGGGCTTTTATTCCTCTCGAACGCACCACCAAAAGAAGAGGTTCGTTTGAAATAGAAGTTTGGGGATGTCCCAAGTAACTTTGTCAGACCTTTTTCTCCTCCCAAGATGTCCCAATTGTTGGTGAGGACCCCTCTGATTCCAAACATATCGGTGGAAATTGGAAGGGGGAAACTTGACACCCAGTCCTTTTTGTTCGGTCCGTTCTGTGCCCTTGCTATGAATTCCTTTTCCAGGATTGGTGGGTACCTGGAGTGTCTGTGCTGTATGATCTTTTGGAACAGGTTGTCCACTAGATACTCTGGGTACTTTCTTTCTAGGAACAAGTTTCTGAGGTAAACACCTTCCTTGATGAAAACCTCGTCCCTAACAATGAGTCTGGCTAACTGGATGAATTGTCCTTTTACAATATTCTTTTTCATGAAATGGGGATGCTGGCTGCTGAACTCTAGATAGTTATTCCGGAAAGTGGGCTTACGGTAGATGTTGGAGTCAAACTGTCCACTTTCCGGGTCTATAGTGAGGTGGATATCCAGGAATTGAGTGGTGGTTCCGATATGTCCTACTGTGAAGGTCAGGAAATCCAGACTCTGGAAAAGGGTTTCCAGAAAATTGCTCAGAGAAAGTCTGTCCCCCTTCCAGACAAAAAAAGACATCATCAATATAACGCCTGTACATTATGGTGTTGTTGAACCCGGGCAGTGATTCAACCTTATCCATTTCCCAGGCACTGAGGACTAAGTTTGCATATGCTGGGGCCATTTTGGACCCCATGGCTACTCCTTTCTGTTGGTGGTAAATCTTCCCGTTGAATTGAAAGAAGTTATTTCTTAATACTGCTTCTGTTAACCTGCATACAGTATTAATCTTAGTCCCGCTTAGGTTGGAGTGCCTGTTCAGGTACTGTCTGGTGAGGGTCAGTCCTTTGGCGTGAGGGATGTTTGTGTAGAGTGCTTCTACATCTAGGGTGACCAGTAAATCTTCCCCTCCATCCTGCCTTAGTTTGAAGATGTCATTTAGAAAAGCCCAGGAGTCCTTGGTGTAGTATTTGCTGTTCTGTACAATGGGGTTAAGGATGTGGTCCACATATTGTGAAATCTTTTCTGTTTTTGTCCTTCGGTTTGATACCACATGGTTGAAAGGTGGATTTTCAGGGTTCTTGTGAACCTTGGGGATTCCAAAAAATTTCCCAAGGCTGGGTGTCATGACCTGCATGAAGTCTTTTTCGTCTTGAGAGATCTCATCCCTGAGGTACAGTTCCAACAGTAGGTTGTCAATTTGTTTAAAGTTTTGTTGTACCTGGTTGATGTTGACCTTTTTGTAGAACTGGTTATTCATGAGGGATGCTTCAAGTGTTTGGATATAGCTCTCCTGCTCCATCACTACTATCCCGGATCCCTTGTCAGCCTTCATGATCCGTAGGGATTTGTCCTAACTCAGTTCCTTCCAAGCCTGTGTTTCTTCCCTGTTCAGGTTGTGCCACTTTGCTGAGGGCTTATCAGAAAGGAGTTTCCTGATATCCCTATTGCAGGTATTTACAAAGAGGCTCAGTGTGTTGGAGAGTGCAGGAGTGTACAGGCTCTTCATGGTAAGGGGTCTGTTGTTATCTTCCGAGCTTTCCTCATCTTCTTCCTCTTCATATTGTTGTATATCTAATTTTAGTTGTAACTTTCTCAGGTAGCACTTGAGGTCCAGGATAACATCCGCTGTGTTGGCTCTCTGCGCTGGGATGAAAGAAAAGCCTTTCTTCAGTACCTTATGATGGCTTTCCGAGAAAACTCATGTGGTGAGGTTAAAGATGTCACCTACCCCTGCTGGAGACCTGAAGTCAGTGCTATCAGGTGCTGGTATCAGTGAATGGAGGAGGGTGATCAGGGTGGTCCATCCCAGTAATACTAGTACTGTATCCCGTTCCCGCTCCTTCTTCCCCTGTGATTGTTGTTCCCCCTCCTTCCCTCAATATTGTTGGTGTTGTGGTTCCAGTTTCGTTCATTACCCCCAGGTCTGAACCTGGTATAAGTCCTGGTTCTGGTTGTGAGTCCTGCTGAAGATAAAAAAACATTGTTGTTGCCATTTGTGTTGTTGTTGGAAGACTGGTCGTTCATTGGTGGGGTCTGATAAACCCTTCCTTGATTGATCACACTGTCCGGTGTCCTGCGGTTTGTATTGTTGTTGTCCTCGATGTTGTCGTAGTGGTCACGTTCACTGGTGTCTGGATCTCTCTGTGTTGGTTGATTCTGGAGAGGCATTTCTGGTCTTGGCTGTCCCCTAGGAGGAGTATGTACCATCATCTGGGAACTACTCCCTGCTAGTGGGCTGGATGTGATGAGGAGTCTATCCACCTCTGGTGTGTTGGGTCCATTTGTGGGTTCTTGTAATTCTGTCGTAGGCCTTAGTTCGGTTGTGGACAACGGATTGGTTGTGGGATATCTGTCTGGCCTTCTCCGTGTGTGTAAGTAGCGTGTGGG
>NC_056743.1:62995389-62997889 GCF_019279795.1 Protopterus annectens | reverse complement strand
GATTTGAAGAAGAGTAATAATGTCAGAATTATGAAGCCCGACAAAGGTGGGGGAATAGTGGTATACGATCAAATGGACTATAATATTAAAATATTTGGGATGTTACATGATACACTGAACTATGAGATTATATCTGTAAATGAATTAAATATAGCATATAGAAAGATAGACTATAATATCGAAGAATTCCTATTAGACAATAGGATCAGTGAGGAAACATATAATTTTATAAAGGTCGAATATCCGACTTTGGCCACTATGGTTGGAAGACCTAAAGTCCATAAAAATTTACTGGACCCCCCTTTTAGGCCCATAATATCGGGCAGTAAATCAAAAACTTTTCCTATGGGTGTACTAATAGACACTCTACTGAAGCATGTGTATTACAATGTGGAACACATGGTAAAGGATTCATGGGAATTCTTAAAAAAGTTTCCTATTACCTTAAAATCTCAACAGTTGATTTTTGCATCTATAGATGTAATAGATTTATTCATGTGCATACCTAAGGAAGAAGGCTTGGAGGCATTCTACAATAGTATGTACAGACATAGTAATCTGACAAGAGACAAAACCCATCTAGTGCATGACCTAATGTCTATTGTATTAGAAAACAACTACATATATTATGAAGGAGAGATATTTAAACAAATTAGAGGCGTGGCGATGGGGGCAGCGTGTGCCCCCATATACGCCAATATGGTTATGCTAGATTGGGAGGAGAAATATATACTTAAAAGTGAATATATGAGTTTTATAAAATACTACTCACGCTTCCTGGATGACATATATATTATATGGGAAGGAAGTCAGGAAACGTTTGATGGATTTGTAAATTATATAAATCAGAGTAGTGGTTTTTTGAAATTTACTTCTAATAGTAACAAACATGGGGTACCTTATTTGGACACCTTGGTGACAAAGAGAGATGATAACTTTCATTCTAGAATTTACAGAAAGGACACTTTCACAAATTCTTATTTAGATTATGAAAGTTGTCATCCAGCTAAAACTAAGATTAATATATATTGAAGGTCAGTCAATGCATTAGAGCTATAGGAAATTGACCACGTCCCTAGAAGAAGTCTGCAGTGAGATACAGTGTCTTATTATTTCTTTATTTATAGATATTAGGGGCTATAGTATTAGCATGATGAAAAAGATAATAAATCACACCAACAACTCTTGTAGAACTTCAGCGCTTTCATCTTATTTATTGTCAAGACTTCTTCAGAAAGACATGTTTCATAAGTATGAGCAACCATTTTCACTTCCTTTATATACATTAGTTCTAGCAGGCCATTTAAATTAACAACAGTTCCTTTCCAATAGTAAAGTGTGAACAAGCAGGGTGCTGTGTGCATTTTCATTAACATTACAATATCAGTTACATAAGGTAAATTAGTCAGACAGTAATAGCCTTGTGGTGCCGTGTGCATACTAAAAGGGATTGTGTGCAAAAAGGGATCGTGTGCAGAAAAGGGATTGTGTGCAAAAAAGGGACTGTGTGCAAAAAGGGATTGTGTGCAAAAAAAAAAAAGGGGGGGGGGCCGGGAAGGATGACAGTCATGCTGTGATGATTCTAATATAAACACATTACTTATGAGTCTTTGCCTCTAAAGGTAAGTAAAGAAGAGAACGGAGGAAGATGGAGGAGTAAGGTAGAGAGTCCTACTATGCTTTGGTATCGGTGTGTGTGTAGAGTAATGTGTGGGTATGCCACCTGATGGAGTGGGAGGAATGCGGTGTGGACTTGAGGGGGGGCTGGTAGGGAGCCGCCCATGACAAGGAGCATATGAATGACAGAGTGTCCCAGAAGACTGTCAGTGCGGATGGTACCAGCTGTGGGCTGGTTTGGATGGTATCACCCCTTGAATGGCTGCATGAAATAGTGAGACCGGGGGGGTATAGTTGGTGCGGTCAGTGGGGGCTAGCCTGGTGATTGGGAGCATGTGTGTAGGGGGTATGGGGGAGTCAAAGGTCAGAGAGAGAGAGGAAACACATTATATTCACTTGCACAGTTGTAAATCCATAAACACATTAAATCTACTTGCACAATTCTTCAAACCCTCTTGCACAGTTCTTCAAACACTATCACATTTCAATCTCTATACCACTGAAGTGCACATTTAATGCTCAGTGTCTCGTTGAGACCTGGATAGACATCAGCTCTCAGTTCTATCTGCCATTTTAATTCCCGGACTTGCAGGAATGTGTCCATGTCCCCTACAAATTCTGTTATTTTTTCCAGCACTGTGAATTTGAATCCTGTGAAGTTTGGGCAAATAGCACTGTGTTTAGCCAAGGCATTCAAACTGTCCTGTTTGTGTATTGCTGCAGTGTGTTCTTTAATACGGCTACTCAGCTTCCTGTTAGTTTTGCCGATATAGAAATTCCCACAGTGTTCGCAGAAAGCACAGTAGACTACATTTTTTGTGCTGCAGTCATAATGGTCATGTAGACTGACAGTTCTGTTGCAGTGCGGGAAGGTGACGTTGTT
>NC_056743.1:62987387-62992389 GCF_019279795.1 Protopterus annectens | reverse complement strand
TAAAAAGGCACCTTACCTGAATGAATACATCCAGAGTTAACGTCCGCATAATCCATACATCCTTCCCGCAATACTGAAGACCATGAGATCCACATGCTCCTTCCCGACGCCGACGAGATCCCTGAGGCACTGTCCCGAGTCCCTGCTGCTCCTCTTGCAGTCCGGATGCGTCCCATAATCCTGGCGGGTCTGTGCACTGTAAAAGTGCACAGACGCTCCTTGTGTCCCCCTATGGGGACGGCCGGGCTGCCCTGAGCATGCGCATAGACCGATAAGCCGGGACTCGGTCTATGCGCATGCGCGAAGTCCGCGAATTTTAAAAAAATATTTTTTTTATTTTTTCATTTCTTTTTCTTTCTTTTTTTCTTTTTGAGGGGGCTGCAGTCCGGCAGCCCTATGCCACGAGCCGCCCCTGTCTCTTGTTCTCTGACCACTGCCTGCAGCTGATTGTGGCAAATAGTGGTTTATGCTGTGGGCTGACTATTTCACTGGGGATGATTTTGCAATCATGGATTCTACCCCAGTGCCTTTTCCTTACTAGGAGGAAGTCTACCTGAGTTGCATGTTGGCTATTCTTGTATGCGATCTTGTGACTGTCTCTCTTTCTGAACCATGTGTTGGCTACTATCAAGCCATTTGCCAGAGAGAAGTCTAGAATAGCTTCCCTTTTTTTATTCATGTTGCCCATCCGTGTGGAAATAGGCAGTCCTCATATCTTGTTCTGTCTATCTCGATATGTGCATTCAAGTCACCCATTATCAACACCAATTCATGTTTGTCCTGCTTTATCTAGTAGGTCCTGCAACTGCTGTCTGAATGCACTCTTTTCCTCACACTATCCCAACCCTGCTGTGGGACATAGCCTGAGATTATGAATATTGCTCAATCATTACACTGGAGTCTGACTGTCATGAGTCTGTCACTAATTCTGATGATATCCCCTCACTGCCTTCTGAACCCTCTCTCCCACCACAATTCCTACACTGTTTCTAGCCTGTCCCCCTCCTGAGAATTAGAGTCTGGATCCCAAGCCAAGTGGCTTTGCTGCACTGCCCTTCCATCTCATCACTTGGCTACATGGGATGTCCAGCCTCCTCCATATCATCATGTCATCCACTTCCAAGCTGCATCCTGTCAGTGAACCTACATTAAGCATAGCAGTTCTCAGTTCATGTTTGGCAAGTTGGTTGGTTTTATGTCCAGCTTTCACTCAACAGAGATATCCCAGGTAATCCAGGCTGGGTAACTAGACACCAGCTAGCAAGTAGCTTATTGACCCAGGGCTGCTGGAATTTATGGCGGGTATACACTGGCCAATAGGGGCACCTCTCTCAACATTAATAAGGGTCCATGGCGTAGGTCAAACTAGGCCGGGTCCTCAACCCACTTCTCACTGGGGCAACTACTGATGACCATTTTGGCAACATTAGTCAACATTACATAATCACCTACAGCCATATTTTTACACCATCAAGTGGCTAGCCCAGCGACGGCACACAATCTGATCCATGTTCTCCTATCTGGAGGGTGCTGCGCACCACAGCATATGCCCATAGTGGTTGATCTGTATAACTCTTCCCCATATAGGGCACCATGTATTGTCTGTTCTTCTGCCCACAGCTCCATTCATTGGTGAGTCTCAGATGGAAACACTCAGCATGTTTTTTGGATGTAAGACGAAACCACATGGAGACACAGGGAAAACATGCAAACTTCAAACCAGCATTGGTCAGAAATCAGGAATGAACCTTGTACCTTGTGTATCAGAGGTGAAGACCTTAACCATTATGCCAACTGGTCTGTGTGTGTCCCACCTTTTTAATCAACCATGTCAATACATGACTCATATGCTATGTAACCACTGTACCGCATACTGTCCCTGTATCACAATTTACCAGTATTCATAAAACTTAATATCTGTTGTATCTTAATGTATCTATATCTTTGAATCTTAATTTTAATTTTATCTGTTGCTTTTTAATTTTACTATGTAATATGGAGCTTTTCTCCCCGGGCCCCCAATGAAAACGGGCTCCTGAGCCCAGTGGACCTCCCCGGTCATCAAACTGGAATAAATATATATATATATATATATATATATATATATATATATATATATATATATATATAAAATTAACCGCACTCAAAAAAATTGAACGAAGAGAAGAAACTTTAACTAAGAAATGAACTTCGTGACAATAAAAGCATTCAATAAAATAGTAAATAACACCAACAACTCTTGTAGAACTTTAGCGCTTTCGTCTTATTTATTATCAAGACTTCTTCAGAAAGACATGTTTCATAAGTATGAGCAACCATTTTCACTTCCTTTATATACATTAGTTCTAGCAGGCCATTTAAATTAACAACAGTTCCTTTCCAATAGAAAAGTGTGAACAAGCAGGTGCTGTGTGCATTTTCATTAACATTACAATTGCAGTTACATAAGGCAAATTGGTCAGACAGTAATAGCCTTGTGGTGCCGTGTGCATACTAAAAGGGATAGTGTGCAAAAGGATCGTGTGCAAAAGGATTGTGTGCAAAAGGCATCGTGTGCAAAAGGGATCGTGTGCAAAAAGGGGATTGTGTGCAAAAGGGACTGTGTGCAAAAAAAAAAAAAGGTTGGGGGACCAGGAAAGATGACAGTCATGCTGTGATGATTCTAATATAAACACATAACTTATGAGTGTTTGCCTCCAAAGGTAAGTAAAGAAGGGAACGGAGGAAGGTGGAGGAGTCAGGTAGAGAGTCCTACTATGCTTTGGCATCGGTGTGTGTAGAGAAATGTGTGGGTATGCCACCTGATGGGGGAGTGGGAGGAATGCTGTGTGGACTTGAGGGGGCTGTTAGGGGCTGCCATGACAAGGAGCCTATGAATAACAGTGTCCCCCAGAAGACTGTCAGTGCAGATGGTACCACCCGTGGGCTGGTTTGGGTGGTATCACCCCTTGAATGGCTGCGTGAAAATGTGAGACCGGGGGGTATAGTTGGTGGGGTCAGCGGGGGCTAGCCTGGTGATTGGGAGCATGTGTGTAGGGGTATGGGGAGTCAAAAGTAGAGAGAGGGTGCATGTGTGCAGGGGGTATGTGGGAGTCAAAAGTCAGAGAGAGAGAGGAAACACATTATATTCACTTGCACAGTTGTAAATCCATAAACACATTAAATCTACTTGCACAATTCTTCAAACCCTCTTGCACAGTTCTTCAAACCCTATCACATTTCAATCTCTATACCATTTAAGTGCACATTTAATGTTCAGTGTCTCATTGAGACCTGGATAGACATCAGAGACATCAGCTCTCAGTTCTATCTGCCATTTTAATTCCCGGACTTGCAGGAATGTGTCCATGTCCCCTACAAATTCTGTTATTTTTTCCAGCACTGTGAATTTGAATCCTGTGAAGTTTGGGCAAATAGTACTGTGTTTAGCCAAGGCATTCAAACTGTCCTGTTTGTGTATTGCTGCAGTGTGTTCTTTAATACGGCTACTCAGCTTCCTGTTCGTTTTGCCGATATAGAAATTCCCACAGTGTTCAGAAAGCACAGTAGACTACATTTTTGTGTTGCAGTCATAGTGGTCATGTAGACCGACAGTTCTGTTGCAGTGCGGAAGGTGACATTGTTGTTTTTTATGTGTACACAGGCAACACACTTGCCGATCAGACATTCCAGGTTCTGTCGATTTCCGCTCTGTGGGGATGGGCTTTTATTCCTCTCGAACGCACCACCAAAAGAAGAGGTTCATTTGAAACAGAAGTTTGGGGATGTCCCAAGTAACTTTGTCAGACCTTTTTCTCCTCCCAAGATGTCCCAATTGTTGGTGAGGACCCTCTAATTCAAACATATCGGGTGGAAATGGGAGGGAAACTTGACACCCAGTCCTTTTGTTCGGGTCCGTTCTGTGCCCTTGCTGTGAATCCCTTTTCCAGGATTGGTGGGTACCTGGAGTGTCTGTGCTGTATGATCTCTTGGAACAGGTTGTCCACTAGATACTCTGGGTATTTTCTTTCTAGGAACAAGTTTCTGAGGTAACCTTCCTTGATGAAAACCTCGTCCCTAAAAATGAGTCTGGATAACCGGATGAATTGTCCTTTTACAATATTCTTTTTCATGAAATGGGGATGCTGGCTGCTGAACTCTAGATAGTTATTCGGAAAGTGGGCTTGCGGTAGATGTTGGAGTCAAACTGTCCATTTTTCGGGTCTATAGTGAGGTGGATATCCAGGAATTGAGTGGTGGTTCCGATATGTCCTACCGTGAGGGTCAGGAAGTCCAGACTCTGGAAAAGGGTTTCCAGAAAATTGCTCAGAGAAAGTCTGTCCCCCTTCCAGACAAAAAAGACGTCATCAGTATAATGCCTGTACATTATGGTGTTGTTGAACCCGGGTAGTGATTCAACCTTATCCATTTCCCAGGCACTGAGGACTAAGTTTGCATATGCTGGGGCCATTTTGGACCCCATGGCTACCCCTTTCTGTTGGTGGTAAATCTTCCCGTTGAATTGAAAGAAGTTATTTCTTAATACTGCTTCTGTTAACCTGCATACAGTATTAATCTTAGTCCCGCTTAGTTTGGAGTGCCTGTTCAGGTACTGTCTGGTGAGGGTCAGTCCTTTGGCGTGGGGGATGTTTGTGTAGAGTGCTTCTACATCTAGGGTGACCAGTAAATATTCCCCTCCATCCAGCCTTAGTTTGAAGATGTCATTTAGAAAAGCCCAGGAGTCCTTGATGTAGTATTTGCTGTTCTGTACAATGGGGTTAAGGATGTGGTCCACGTATTGTGAAATCTTTTCTGTTTTGTCCTTGATTCGATACCACATGGCGGAAAGGTGGATTTTCAGGGTTCTTGTGAACCTTGGGGATTCCGAAAAATTTTCCAAGGCTGGGTGTCATAACCTGCATGAAGTCTTTTTCGTCTTGAGAGATCTCATCCCTGAGGTACAGTTCCAACAGTAGGTTGTCAATTTGTTTAAAGTTCTGTTGTACCTGGTTGATGTTGACCT
>NC_056743.1:62969887-62982387 GCF_019279795.1 Protopterus annectens | reverse complement strand
AATTCAAATATTCCTCATTACATACTTAAATAATCAGTATCAATGAATACATTCTAAAAGTTCCCTAAGAATATAAATGTGCAACTATCCTAAGTTTAAATACACACCTAACTTACTTTATATGTAAATATATATATATATATATATATATATATATATATATATATATATATATATATATATATAGAATATAAATGCTTAACATTTACTTTATATTAAACCATATAATACTTTTTAATAATTATGCACATTTTTTAACCACAGCGGTCTGCTACACAGAAATCTTATCTTTTAAAAAACTTATTTTTTGCAATTCTTAATAAATTGATTTTATATAATGAACCCTAATTTATATTCCCCTAGGGCACAGGGAACCAAAATTAACAATACTTTTCATTTCCAGTTGTATCAGTTTATGTGTGAATTCACCCCCTTGACAAAAATAGGGTTTAGCCAGCACACAGTAAAATAAAGAGGCATTACTACCCTCATGATGTGTAACAAAATGTTCAGCTACAGGACTTTCTACCCTTTTTCTCCTGATGTCTCCCAAATGTTCCATAATCCTTCTCTTTTAGTCTGCCCTATATACCATTTTATTGAGGGACATCCACATCCTAATATATAAACAACCCCCCCCCCCGGTTTCACAATTTTAATAATACATAGCCTTATAGATCTTACCATTGATTCTCTTCCCATCTAAATTTCTAATTTTGTTACACACCTTACATCTCCCACAAGAAAAACTACCTTTTCTTTAGTCCACTTACTGATAGATAGCAGTTCCCTTAGGTTTTTAAACCTACTATAAGAAAAGGTCACCATCAGGAAAAATATCTCAGTTTCCCATCACTAAATCACTAGAGCTGAATGCTTGCATTCTTGTTTTCTGGTACTTGATATCTGCTGCTGAAAGATGGTGACCATGCAATTGCCCGCATATTCTTATTTGCAAACTATCTGTTGAAGCAGTCATCCTGCATCCTGTCATGAATCCAAACTGTTCATCTCCCAACTTACTTTCTATTACTCTGCATATTCATTTATCAATCACCCTCTCTAGAACTTTCATGCAATGTAACAAGAGTTATATAGCTCTGTACTCTTTCCTCTTGAACACTTATACTAGTATGCTTATTCTCCAATGACCTGGGATACATATACCTATGAGTACCCTCCAAAGCCAATTCTCTGTTATCCATCCATCCATCCATGACCCCCTGTTTTCCCATTTTTGCACATGAGGTTGTGGTGTCACTTCAACAGTGACAATCATCTAGAGCCACAGTTTACAGCACCAGGTGGCAAGCCCTGCCATGGTAGTTCTGCCACACTACACAATGGCATGCACACTCATACGTATGACCAATGTAGTGTCCCCAATCTACCTAATGCACGTTTTGGGAATCTGGAAGAAAAATGGAGTACTGAGAGGAAACCCACGCAAGCACAGGGAGGACATGCAGACTTTGCACATAAGGCACCCCAGCCAATAATCAAACTGGGGAACTTCTTGCTGTGAAGTGACAACTCTAACTGCTGTGCCACTGTGCTACACAGTCTTTATCATATCAGCTGTGACCTCATCTGAACCTGCTGTTTTCCCTGACTTCATTTTTCTTAGAGCTATTCTTACTTCTTCCATGGTAGGGTCCTGCTCTTCTCTCATTGTAGGCTATGTCTGGGGAAGTACAGTGTCTATGTAGTTTTCTTCATTAGAAGCTGCTCAAAGTTCTCCTTCTATCTGCCTTTGATGTCCTGTGGGCATACTTCTCAGCCTCTTAGTGCAAGAAATCTGGACAAAGACGCAAAAATAAGGACAAATTTTAAATACTGCTCTTATAAACTTAGAAAGTTGCTAGAGTAAAAGAATTTGTATTAGCATACATTTTCTGAAGTATATGAAGTCTGAAACTCAAATGTATGTCATTGTTTAGTGACTTCTATCCACAGATCATCTCTGATTTGCCAGAAAAAAAAAAATTTATGAGGAATAGACCAAAAATATGAGGCAAAAATTTGGACAGTTGAGAGTTATGCCTGTGGACTGCTTAGCAGGCTCTTGTGGGCATCCCTTATGAAGGGTTTGTCTTCTTTATCTTTCTGTCTTTACCTTGCAACCTAATATACTTTCTTTGTGCCATCTACTGATTCACCTTCCAGCAGTAGGTAGAGTGCCTCTGATGCCTTGTTCTTTGCTATTGCAACTCCCTTTTTAGCCTTCTTTTTAGCCAACCAATATTCCTTCCTAGTCTTGTCTGTATTTTCTTTCTCACATTTTTCCCTGCAATCCTTTGTTTCGATGACTTCCTGGACAGCTGCATTCTTCCACCAGCTTTCCTTATATACCTTATTTCCATGCATGGCTCTGCTACTTACAGTATATGTTCTGTAGTCCTCACACATGATTTGACCTGCTATCAATCTTTTTCAACTCCACTTATTTCCTCTTCTTCTTGAGGTGCTAGTGCTCTAACCAATTCCTAGAACTGATGTACTTTCTCCCCAGTCAACTTCTAGGTCTTCAGCCTGGTATCTGTAGACCTTGGAAGCCTTCTATGACCACTGCTTGCAGCTGATTGTGGCAACCAGTGTTTTTTACTGTGAGCTAACTGTTTCACTGGGGATGACTTTACAATCACTGATTCTACCCCATTGTCCTTTCCTTACTAGGAGGAAGTCTACCTGAGTTGCACGTTAGCCACTCTTGTATGCGATCTTGTGACAGTATCTCTTTTTGAACCATGTGTTGGCTACTATGAAACCATTTGCCAGACAGAAGTCTGGAGTGCCCTCTCCTTCTTTATTACTATTGCCCCACTCATGTGGACCCAGGCAGTCCTCATATACTATTCTGTCTATCCTGATATGTGCATTCAGGTCAGCCATTAACAACAATTCCTGTTGTCCTGCTTTATATAGTAATAAATGTATCATATATATCTATATTATATATAAATATATAATGTGTGTGTGTATGTGTGTATGTGCATGTTAGTGTATCTATATTTATCTCTCTCTATAATATATATATATATATATATATATATATATATACATTATATATATTCATACATATACACACACACACACACACACACACACGTGCGTCTGTGTGCTCGTCCGCGCGTGTATATTACAGGGTTAGAGGATAGACTGGTTAAGAGGATAGGTTAAGCATGTGTGTGGTTGTGAGTGTTTAGAGTTAGGTTAGGGGATAAAGTGTGTGTGTGTGTGGGGATAAAGTGCGTGTGTGGTTGGGGATAAAGTGTGTGTGTGTGTTTAGAGTTAGGTTAGGGGATAAAGTGTGTGTGTGTGTGTGTGTTTAGAGTTAGGTTAGGGGAGTGTGTGTGTGTGTGTGTGTGTGTGTGTGTGTGTGTGTGTGTGTGTGTGTGTGTGCGCGCCCCCATGTGCATGTGGGTGATGAGAGTTCCAACGGTCTTCTGTAGTGGTAGTATTATGGGAACAGCTTTTTTCTTGGTTTAAGATGCAGATGCAGGGTATACTTAGGGGGAGAGTCAGGTGTTACTATGGTGCAGCAAGGAGGCTTTGCTGGTTACAATGGATCCAGTAATCCAAAAACTCTTATACATCCATAAACCAAACAGCCCAGCTGCTACTAGCACCTTAGATATAAATCTACTCCAACAAATAAATGCAGAAGGTGGAGGTTTTTATTTATAACAGTGTGCTTACCCACTTCTCTAGAACAAACTAATTTTACAAGTTAAACAGTGTGACACACTCCCTGCCTTTTAAAAGGATAACTGGTTGGGTATTCATAAATTCTTGTCTATTATGAATGACCAGGCCCTTCTTGAAAAGGGAGGAAAGGCTTAAGGTTGGTACTGGCAAAGCTGAAATGTCCTTGCAGCTCAATTGATTGGCAATTCTTATGAGCCTGTGACATATCACTAAGTCACATCCTTCTATGGAAGCAGAGTTAGTGAGCATAACTTGTTTAGGCTTGCTTTGCTGGTGACTCCTGGATGACCTGCATGGAACTACAGTTATGGTTGCCACCCATCCTATTATCAGCAGGACACTCATGGGTTGACCTGCCTCATCCCATTGCCCGCTATTCAAAGTAGTGGGACTTAAAAAGTCATGCTTTTTGATCGCCATGCAAAAGCCGCAATTACTTCCGACTTTTCTATGGCAAGTCAGTTACGTCAACAACCTGGACTTGCAGGCAGAGCTATTGCCCGTTAGGTCTGGGTGATTTAAGTCATGCAGCAATTGCTGCAATTCATGAAGGGGGAGTAGATTGGAGGAGGAAGATTCATGCAAAGATGATGGCTGTAGAGCGGTTTGTTTTTAGAACTTCTTCAGCCGCTAAAGAAAAAAAAAAGAGATTTCTTTTGTTTTCTTCCTAACAGCCAAGCCAGCCAGCCATCCATGCATTCATCCAGCCATCTGTTCATCCAGACAAGCAATCCAGTCATCCATTCATCCAGCTAGCTACTCCCACCAACCAGTTAGCCAGCCAGCTAGCCACTCCAGCAGCCAGCCAGCTGGTGTACTCTTAACAGCATCTCCTTCACAGCTCATGTGGTGACATCATGGGAGAGGGTGTGGTCAGTGTCATATTGGCCACACACCCAAGTCCCACATTGGTCTGCTTAAAAGGTGGCAAACATAGCTGCAGTATGTGGCAGTAGAGAAGGAGCATGTGCTGTCTTGTCTGCACTGAAGGCTGAGATCTTTTACATTGCGTCACGAAAACATGGACAAAAGGTATATGCATGCTATTTTTACAGACAGTATGTGCACTGGTGACTGCATTTCAAGACCATAACATGTTTACAAGAATAACCCAAAAAAAAAAAATGTGTATATATATATATATATATATATATATATATATATATATATATATATATATATATATATATATAGATAGATAGATAAATATATATAAATATATATAGTCAGACAGTCAACTACTTTAATGTACTTTTTGCTTTTGTGTTTCAT
Source organism: Protopterus annectens (assembly GCF_019279795.1). Classification (NCBI taxonomy): domain Eukaryota; kingdom Metazoa; phylum Chordata; order Ceratodontiformes; family Protopteridae; genus Protopterus; species Protopterus annectens. The sequence continues at coordinate 62,977,407 of NC_056743.1, read as the reverse complement.
GCCATCTTGAGATGCCAGTATCTGTAAGCTAAACCCAGCTCATACATTTATAGGTTTTGGTTCTTGCAGGGGGAGCATATCATCAAAATGAATGTGTTTCATCTCATGCCAGCCTCTGTTTCACAACTCTCCTCTCGGGCAGCTAATATTTGTGGTTCCCCTGATTTCACTGCTAGTATTTTTTCATGTGTTCCAAGTGTGTTACAAGCCTATAATTAGGGCACTTACAACTGTGTACAGAGCGTTATCATCATTTTCTGCAGATATCAATCTCCACTGAAAATTCAATTTGTTACATTAACTAAAATGTTGACTAAATGTATAAAAATAGTTACATAATTCTCAGTTTGTGGTAGGAGAAGCCTAAGTAAACTGGTTTGCTTGTTCATTATTCTAAAATTGCTATGGTCATCCTTGGGTTTCTGTTAACTGTTTTTGATGTTGGACATATGGATTAAACAATGGGTGCCGGCAGAGGTGAAAATGGTAATCTCCAACTTATATTAATTACAAAGTGGCAAAGACAGATATTGTCTAGGTGCAATATGTGGAGAGACATGGCTTGGCTTAATTGTTTGGGGGGTGGGTATGTTGCTTTCTGAAATAATGTGTCGCTTTCTACAGAATTCTGCTCAGTTGTGGAACTCACAGTCATAAGTTAAGGTTGGACAAGAGGTTAGTGCAGCCTTTCTTTATTAAATTACTACCTTTTTAAGAATTTTACTTTTTGTGCTCGGTGACAGTGGGATTATAAATGACTGTCACCATTTGCTATAGGGGACTTGAATTTTGGAGTACATTTTAAAGATAATGGCAATATTCCTTTGTTTAAGCTGTTTTGCAGAGTCTGTACAAGTCATCTGGAGAGGCAACAAGCTTTGTAGGAGATGGCAGCTCGAAAAATTAATGGGACTTGTTTAGACTACAGTACACACTTGGACATTACAGGTAAGTGAACATGTTTATGTTTGGGAGATTCAGATTTAAACTGTGTGTTATTGATGGCATCTCATGTTTGGTTTCATTACTGGAGAAATTTAAGTGGACGTATTTGATGTACTTCCTGTTTCCATGTTGCATGGTTTATACAGTGTAAAGCTTTGTATTATAGGCTTAACTTTTTACAGGTTGCTAGTTTTCCTGCACCCTGTGTGTTTGTGTTAATGGAGGAGTGTTATTTACATTGCTAACTGGCTATTCTGTCACTGACTGCTCGGGAGTCTGGTTTTCTAGGAGGTTTACCATGTTCTTTTAGTTTTGCTCTGCAGGATTTTAGCTCAAATGAGAATATGTGGTTATTGTTGAAGGTTATAGTGTGGCTTATTAGTTAGGTATTCTTTATACAATATTTATTGTATTTTCCTTTTGTGGATAGTGACATTTAAATTTAAAAATAGTTTTTTTGAGGGGTTGTGGTGTCACTTCACCTCTTGGTGTTGTATGTGGCAGTGATTAAGGCCATGTTTTATTGCTCAGATACTGAGTAGGTTTTTCCTGCTGGCTCAATTGAAACAACATTCTGCTTCACACAAAAACATGGCTCCAATAAGACATTCTGGTACATGCTTACAAGCCTACTGAAAGATGCTACAGGTTAATTTAAATTCTCTTTAGTTATTTATGTCAAATCTTGAATTTGGAGTACATGTTGTAGGAAGAAATAAGTATGAATAACACATTCAATGTATTGTTGTGCCATGTTTTGTGCATAAATAGTAGGTCCATAGGTTTAAATAGACTAATGACCATCAGAATCTTTACAAGTCCATAATCAGACATAACTTTTAAATATTACCCTGATTCACATTAATAGGAGAATAACCATATTTTCAACAACACGGATCTCCAAAAGTTTCCTAACAACTAAGTAAGAAGCTCTAATGTCTGACACTGTGGACTGACTGTAAGCCTTAGTGATTTACTAGAAAATCAAAACATTTTATAAGGAGAAGGGGGACAGTTTGAGGTGAAATCAGTGATAGATGAGCAGTTTTGAAGTCATTAATGACCAGTAATACTGTTTTTATATTTTTTCAGTCTGATGATTTTTGTTGTGGTCTGGGTGGCCAGTTATTTCCACAGATTTCCTATTCTGGGTGTAATTTTTTCTTGGTTTTCATTGAAGCAGTTGTAATAACAAGTTGTATATCATATTATATTATATTATATTAGTGGAGCCAGAGGAAACATTTGCAAGGACGAGGTCAAGCATAATATTTGTTTACTGATGTCTGACTACAAGGAAAGTCTAACTGGGTGGGTGTCCATTTTTATTGGAGGCCCATGGAGAAAAGTTCCACAGCATTTCAAAAACATTTTGAAAACAATTTTAAAAGCCTCAAAAATAAAACAAAGCATACCAATTTGCACAGTGTGACAAAATTAGTTAAAACAAATACAACTTACATAATAATTTAATTAACAGAGAAATTTAGAAGTTAACGGTAAACTATTATAATACATACAGGAATTGCAATATGAAATTAGGGAAAAATAAGTTATTACATATCTAGATAAATTTAGAAAGTGAGTGAAATGGGGGAGCAAGGAGGTATAAGGTATGAAAAGGAACTGTTCATGTTTAGCAATATTGTTATCCTGAGGTTGAGCAAAAACAGACAGATTTTGGCTAAGAACTACTGTACAGTTTAAAGTGTTATCAACTTTTGGTCAACTTATGCACTCCAATGGAGAACGGTAAGTTTGCACTGTAACTTCCAGTGGATGGAGCCTAAGCCTTTAGACAGAATCAATTTAAGTCCTCACATTTCAAACAAATGCTCATATTTCTGGAACCATAGGGTTTATGTAAGAAATATAAAGGCAAACCCTTCAGCACAACCTATTTTTATAGTGGTAGTATTCTTTAGGTTCTAGGTCTTAAATCAAATTTTATAAGTCACAGTAAACACAGTAACTATTACATGTGTAATATTTTGTAAACAACTTACACTATCTCAGCAACCAATCAAGTTACACACATACTGTCAGCATTTTATTCAACTAGCTGAGAGCTTTCATTTGAGGCAAATGAGTTCTGTGTTACTTGGTTGTTGAGATATTTAGAAAAATGTGAAAATTGTATCTATATAAATTAATAGCATAAAATAACAGTTAATATGTCTTTAACTGCACTAGACAGAGGTAAAATATTAATGCAATTGAGTTTGACATCATGTAAGCTTTAAGATGAAATATTTTAAAACCTTGTACATAGCATGGTTTTGGAATTACTGATTCAAATATGAACAAGCATATTTGATGCCTAGAGGCATCACTCGGATGTAATGAGTTAAGAACAATATACTATCTATGAAATAAGAGATGAATTCCACTGTAGGTGTGAGTGACAAGTTTTTGGGAGAGGGATAACGGTTGACTTTTTGACCAGGATGCAAGATTCCTTTAATAGATGACTGGAATCTTGTTAGGGTTGTGTTAGCTATTGTTCAGAGTGTTGTTCTACTATAGTTTTTAGCCTTCATTTATTTGCTTTTTACTACAGATGTGGAGCATGCTGATGTTTGAGCTATTGTAATGTTTTATATTTCTACCGTTCTTTCCACACTATTTCTTTATCATGCACTAGCATTCTACTAATTTTGGATAGCCAAATTGCATTATCTGTTTTTACTCTAGGAGTTTTAAGGTTATTTAGGAAAGTTGCACTGAATTCATTTAAAGCATCCTGTAAGGGTAGGACTTTTGGATATTTCAGTTAAAAGATAACAGGGTAGTAATGTATATATCTGGGTAAAACCTGGACAGGTTACATGCTGTTTTATAAACTTGCCATTTAAGTGGATGCGTCAGATGTATGGTTTAGGTTCTCCAAATCTTTTGGGTTTCTAATACTATTATGGGAATGGACACCACTCCTAAGTCAGGGTATGGTTAAAGTTCATGAAATTAGTATTGCTGCAATCTTTATTATCCAAAAGTGCTCTTCGTAGCACCCACAATGGGCCCAGAACTGATTACTGCAATTCATACAGAGTTACTTTTATGGGTAGCATATCTAAAAATGACTAGGTTTTTTTTTGTTTGTTTGTTTTTTATTCGACCCATTGCTCCTACTACTACTATTGGAAAGGTCTGGGCATTTTCCTCCACATTGGTCTCATTTCTGCCTGCAAATCTTGATATTTTATAACTTTGTTACTTGCTGTATGTAAGACACTGTAATGGCAATGTGTAGCAGTTTCACTAATCAATGCTACTTTCGTGTTTTGTTCATGAACTACTACATGTGGTGTTCTCGCATCTACTTTTTTGAACTGTTGGCAATAGCTAATCCAGTCTGTTGGATTGTTTCCAATGCTTTCAGCTACTTCAGTATTGTGTTGGCACAATCCTCAGTGGAACAATCTTGCTACACTATTGTGTCTTTCAGTGTATAGGCCCTCTGCTATAAGTATATCACACCCAGCAACAAGGTGTGCAACTCTTTCTTATTTTTTATTTTTATTTTTTTACAGAACCTACATTTGTCTGCATCTCCTACATGTGCAATGGACTTTGTAAACTAATTTGTATGTAGTCCACTATCCCGGGCTGCTATTATTAACCTTTCATCCTCTGGTTTCAACTTGCATCCCCTTATCCATTCCTGTGTCAAATCCTTATCAACATAAGGTTGTTCCAGGAGATCTCTATTCTTCTTACTGTATTTATGGAGTTTCCACAGTTTTCCCTTCTCATCTGATCCTTCTTGCATTCTTTCTGTTGTTTTTTTTTCCTTGCACATTCAGTTGCTGTATGATTTTTGTCAACTTCTGGTTGCATTTCCATTCCTGCTTGCCAGTTGAATGATTCTGCTAAACTAAGCAGAGTGGTCATCTTAGACTTCATCTCCTTGTGTCTTAAAAGTTTCAAGACTGTGTGGGTCTGATGAGGTCAGCAGATAGTTAAGCAATTCCATGGCTGCAGACCTAAACATGCAATCAGTTTCGAGGATGCCCATACCTCCTTCAGAGCATGGAATGTATAATCTTGGTATAGACTGATATTTATATTTCATTTGGTAAGCATGAAGCATTTTTTATTGTTTTAATATCCAAATGATCCAATACCTTTTGGGAACAGCTAATCACATCAAAACTGCAAGGGAATACTGGATAGGTAAATCTGTTTATAGCTTGAACTTTTCTTTTTCTTTTTTTTTTTTTTTTTACAAGAAAAGAATAGTTGTGTAAAATCTTACCATAATCATAGATGTCCTTTTCTTCCATGTTGCAGTATTCTTGGTGTGGGATTTCCTGCCTTCAGGTGACTCGTACGTCAGCTCCTATACAAAAGCTTCAGCTTGGCTGTTGCAGCTGCGTGGGATGTCACACATAGAGCGATAAACCAGGGATCTTAAGTGTGACGTCTGCACGCGCAGTCCTCAGAACTTGAAGCTAAGCAGACAAAGTAGATGGCTCAACAGGATAGGCTGCCAAAAGTGACATGTATAAGGCCCTGGGTCTCTTCTGTAATGGAGAGAGGCATCAGGGAACAGTTAGACTGGCAGAGTCTGTGAGGGGGAATGGGAAGGAATACTGCAACATGGAAGAGAAGGACATCTATGGTTATGGTAAAATTTTACACAACTATTCTATGTCCTTCTATTCCTATGTTGCAGTATTCTTGGTGTGGGAGAGTACCACAGCTTAGTCTGATGAAAGGGTGGTGAATACAGAAGATGATTCCACAAAGCCATGTAGGATTGTCCTGTCAAATCCTGCACGTGCTTTTGAGATTTGGTCCAATTTGTAATGTTTGGTGAAAGTGTGGATAGTGGACCATGTAGCTGCTTTCATAATGGAAGCTGTGTCTATGCCTTTTTAGAAGGCCTTGGAAGTGGCCACTGCTCTTGTGGAGTGTGCCTTAACCCCAAATGGAGGGTTTTTTCCATGGTGCGAGTAGCAGAAACAGATTGACTTTCTAATCCAGGATGCAATAGTCTGTTTGGTGACTGTCTTGAATAATGCCCTGGGGTGGAAAGGTACAAAGAGTTGTTTGGATTTCCTAATGTCTTTAGTCTTGTCCAGGTAAAATCTCAGTTGCCTGTCGACATCTAGGGATTGGAGTATCCTCTCTCCTTGGTTATTGGAAGAGGGGAAAATGGGTGGGTGAATGGATTGATTTAGAGACAAGACAAGTCATTAACTACATTGAGCATGAAGGAGGGGTTAGTTCTCAGTGTGACCCTGTCTCTATGAAAAATGGTGTAAGGTGAACATGCCATTAAGGCTTGCAGCTCAGAAACCCTTCTGGCAGAGGTAACAGGCAATAACAGTACTGTTTTCCAAGTACAAAACTGTAGAGAGGCTGCGTTAGCTAGTTCAAAGGGGAGCTGGGTGAGTTTTTCCAGGATGAAGTTCAGGTCCCATGGAGGAGGGATAGGCTTCTTAGGTGGTCTGATGGGTAAGACTCCTTTAAGAAAAAGTTTCACATTTAGCCTGGCAAACAAGGAAGGCTCCAGAGGTAAGCAGGCTGATAATGCAGAGAGGTGCACTTTTTCACTGAAGAATAGGAAAGTCCACCCTTGATAAGTTGACACATATATGAGGACTATGGGGTGTCAGCCTCGTAAGGGTCCCTTTCCTGTCCCAGACACCACTGAGTGAATCTTTCCCATTTAGCAAGGCATGATTTTCTAGTAGTGGGTTTCCTGGCCTTCCTTAGGACTGATAACACATCCTCTGAGTAGTGGTGTCTGAATGGGGTTAGTAATTAATCACCCACAGAGTCAGGGATAACATTTGCAAGTGTGGGTGTAGGAGAGTTTCTTTGTCTTGTGTCAGACGATCCATCTTGTGGGGTAACTTGCAGTGATTGCCCTTGGCTAAATTGTGTAGAAGGGGGAACCAGTGCTGCCTTGGCCAGTAGGGAGTCACTAGCAAGATTTTTGGTTTGTCCTTCCTGATTTTCAGAAGGACTTTCTGAATCAGAGGGAAGGGGGGGGCGTGAAGGAACTTACCCTCCCAGGTGAAACTGAAGGCATCTACTCTCCAGGCTTGGAGGGAGTAATTCTTTGCACAGAAGGTCTGCAGCTGCCTGTTCTGGGGGGGGGGGGGCAAACAGGTCTATTTGTGGAGTGCCCCACCCGTGGACTATGTCTAGGAAGATCGTCCTGTCCAGCATCCATTCGTGTTTTGGAGAGGATGTTCTGCTCAGGAGGTCTGCTTGCTTGTTGTCCTGCGAAGGGATGTAGCTGGCTTGCAGGGATAGGTTGTGCTGGGATGCTAGGTCCCAAATTAGTAGGGCTAGCCTGCACAATTGGAGTGCCTTGGTACCTCCCTGTTTGTTGATGTACCACATTACAGTTATACTGTCCGTCACTATCAGAAGAGGACCTGGTAGCAGTAGGGGTATGAAGGTCTGTAGAGCTAAAAGAACTGCTGTCATCTCCTTTACATTGATGTGTTTGGTTTTCATGGGAGGTGCCACTGAGCTTGGACTCTGTAAGAGTGCAAGGTGCTCCTCAACCGGAGTCTGAGGCATCTGTATGCAATATTTGTGTGGGTTGAGGGGGC
>NC_056743.1:62954887-62964887 GCF_019279795.1 Protopterus annectens | reverse complement strand
ATGGATCACTGGTGAAAATTTTTGATTTGGCATCAATGAAGTGCTAAAGCCTGCTTTAGATCACTTACTGAGTATACTATACCTCTGTCATGGGATTATGAATGAAAACAGCATTTTACGTGGCTTACTCTGGAGGACCACAGTCTTCATATTAGCTGCATACTAGTTTATCTCTGAAACAGGACAGCAATGAAATAATCACTGTTACCACCTTGCATTAGTTATGTCCCCAGTTCAGTTCGAAACAGTGGCACTTTATCTGAATCTGTACATCTACCTGTGAATTTTAATACTGCGTTTTCCTCCCATATCCAATGACATAATGTGCAGTGAAATTACACTTCTTCACTTGCTCTTACTTTATTCTTTGTGCATGTTCCTGGCAGTTCACTGCAGCCCTATTCAGGATAAGCTCCAAATCTACTATGCCTCTGCAATGAGGCTAAGTGGGTAATTGAGGAAACAATAAATGATTTTTGGCAGTGTAGGATGTCTGACCACCTCTCAGTACGTGAAGCATCACTGTTGGCTTATACTATACTTTTTTATCGCATGCAGCATGATTTGGGAAAGCCTAAGGAAAAAAAAAACTTTCCCAAACAAAAATAAATAGCTTTAGGTAAACTGTAGCTCATGGTCTTTAAGGTACTGGGGGCATATTTATCCTAGTCTCACAATGGATTCATTATCCAGGTATCTTCTCCAATTCATAGGTAACTACTAGGTGAGCAGTTAGAATAAGAGGAGATGGTATTCCTATGGAAGTTAGAAGGGAAAAAATGGCAAAGATCTGGAAGGTTTTGTTTAACAGTATTTAAGGAGGAGGAGAAGTACCAGCATCCTGGAAGAAGGCGGTGGTAACGGTAATACCTAAAGAGGGTAAAGCTCCATCAGATCCAGCTTCATACAGACCCATTTCAATGCTAAACCATGATTATGAAGTGTTTATGTCTATAATGGATACAAGAATGGCAAAAGTGATACTGAAAATTGATAGATATGGATCAATGTGGTTTTGTCGAGGGGAGGCAACCTTTTGACATTAACAAAACAATGACGATCCAGAGAGAAGCAGAATGTAAGAAAATACCACTGTAGTTGGTCTTGATGGAGAGAAAGCATTTAACAGTGTAAGCTAGGACTATAGGAGCAGAGCAATGGAAGCATTTGCATTCCCTGATAAATGTATAAGGTTGATTAGGAGGTTATATGAGGGATTGGATGTGAAAAGTTAAGCGGGCTGGGGGTCCTTTCTGAAAATCACTGCTTGAGCACAGGAACCAGGCAGGGATGTCCTCTCTCTCCCCTTTGCTATTTGCATTATATTTAGAAGGACTGACAAGGAAACTAAGGGACTCAGAAATTCAGGGATATATTTGGTGTGGTATTCAGGAAACAGTGAATTTTGATGAGGGCAAAATTAAAAGCAGTGATTCATAACAGAATGGTGATAACGCTGCAGCCTGTAGCATCAAAAGTGAACTGCAGACATGCAATGCAAGGTATGACGGCATCACTCATGGGAATCTCACTGTTTAAATGAACTGCAGACATGCAATGCAAGGTATGACGGCATTACTCATGGGAATCTCACTGTTTAAATGAACTGCAGACATGTAATGCAAGATATGACGGCATCACTCATGGGAATCTCACTGTTTGAATGAACTGCAGACATACAGTGTGAGGTATGAAAGTATCACTCATGGGAATGTCACTGTTTGAATGAACTACAGACATGTAATGCAAGGTATGAAAACGTCACTCATGGGAATCCCACTTTTGAATGAACTGAAGACATGTAGTGTGAGGTATGAATGCATCAGTCATGGGAACCCCACTGTTTGAATGAACTGCAGACATGTAAAACATGGTATGAACACATCACATGGGAATCTCACTGTTTGAAAGAACTGCACACATGCAGTTCAGGGTATGAAAGCATCACTCATGGGACTCTCACTGTTTGAATGAACTGCAGACATGCAGTGCAAGGAATGAAAGCATCACTCATGGGAATCCCACTGTTGGAATGAACTGCAGACATGCAGTGCAAAGTATGAAAGCATCACTCATGGGAATGTCACTGTTTGAATGAACTGTGACATGTAATGCAAGGTATAAAAGCATCACTCATGGGAATCTCAATATTTGAATGAACTGTGACATGCAACGCAAGGTATGAAAGCATCACTCATGGGAATCTCACTGTTTGAATGAACTGTATACATGTAATGCAAGGTATGAAAGCATCAGTCATGGGAATCTCTCTTTTTGAATGAACTGCAGACATGCAGTTCAGGGTATAAATGCATCATTCATGGGAATCTCACTGTTTGAATGAACTGCAGACATGCAGTGCAAGTTATGAAAGCATCACTCATGGGAATCTCACTATTTGAATGAACTGCAGACATGCAGTGCAAGTTATGAAAGCATCACTCATGGGAATCTCACAGTTTGAACTGCAGACATGCAGCTTAGTGTATGAAAGCATCACATGGGAATCTCAAGGTTTGAATGAACTGCTCACATGCAGTGCAGGGTATGAAAGCATCAGTTATAGGGATCTCACTGTTTGAACGAACTGCAGTCATGCAGTGCAAGGTATGAAATCATCACTCATGGGAGTTACACTGTTTGAATGAACTACAGACATGCAATGCAGGGTATAAAAGCATCACTCTTGGGATCTCAGTGTTTGAATAAACTGGATAAAAGCAGTTCAGGGCATGAACACAACACTTTTAGGAACCTCACTGCTTGAGTGAACTGCAGACATGCAATGCAGGGTATGAAAGCATCACTCATGGGAATCTTACTGTTTGAATGAACTGCAGACATGTAATGCAAGGTATGAAAACATCACACATGGGAATCTCACTTTCTGCATGGACTGCAGACATGTAATGCATGGTATGAAACCATCACTCACGTGAATGTCACTTGTTTGAATAAACTGCAGACATACAATGTAAGGTATAATAGCATCACTCATGGGAATCTCACTGTTTGACTGAACTGCAGACATGCAGTGTAAGGTACGAAAGCATCACTCATGGGAATGTCACTGTTTGAATGAACTGTGACATGTAATGCAAGGTATAAAAGCATCACTCATGGGAATCTCAATATTTGAATGAACTGCGACATGTAATGCAAGGTATGAAAGCATCAGTCATGGGAATCTCACTGTTTGAATGAACTGTATACATGTAATGCAAGGTATGAAAGCATCACTCATAGGAATCCCTATGTTTGAATGAACTGCAGACATGCAGTTCAGGGTATGAAAGCATCATTCATGGGAATCTCACTGTTTGAATGAACTGCAGACATGCAGTGCAAGTTATGAAAGCATCACTCATGGGAATCTCACTGTTTGAACAAACTGCAGACATGCAGTGCAAGGTATGAAAGCATCACTCATGGGAATCTCACTGTTTGAACTGCAGACATGCAGTTCAGGGTATGAAAGAATCACATGGGAATCTCACTGTTTGAATGAACTGCACACATGCACTGCAAGGTATGAAAGCATCAGTCATAGGGATATCACTGTTTGAATGAACTGCAGTCATGCAGTGCAAGGTATGAAATCATCACTCATGGGAATTACACTGTCTGAATGAACTGCAGACATGCAATACAGGGTATAAAAGCATCACTCTTGGGAATCTCAGTGTTTGAATAAACTGGAGAAAAGCAGTTCAGGGCATGAACGCAACACTCTTAGGAACCTCACTGCTTGAGTGAACTGCAGACATGCAATGCAGGGTATGAAAGCATCACTCATGGGAATCTCACTGTTTGAATGAACTTCAAACATGGAATGCAAGGTTTGAAAGCATCACATGGGAATCTCACTGTTTGAATGATCTGCAGACATGTAATGCAAGGTATGAAAACATCACACATGGGAATCTCACTTTCTGCATGGACTGCAGACATGTAATGCATGGTATGAAACCATCACTCACGGGAATGTCACTGTTTCAATAAACTGCAGACATGCAATGTAAGGTATAATAGCATCACTCGGGAATCTCACTGTTTGAATGAACTGCAGACATGCAGTGCAAGGTATGAAAACATCACTCATGGGAACCTCAATGTTTGAATGAACTGCAGACATGCAGTGCAAGGTATGAAAGCATCACTCATGAGGACTGCACAGTTTGAATGAACTGCAGACATGCAATGCAAGGCATGAAAGCATCATAGGGGAATCTCACTGCTTGAATGAACTGCACACATGCAGTGCAGGGTATGAAAGCATCGCTCATGGGAACTTCACTGAATGAACTGCAGGCATGCATTTCAGGGTATGAAAGCACCACTTGTGGGAATCTCACTGTTTGAATGAATTGCAGACATGCAGTGCAAGGTATGAAAGCATCACTCTTGGGAATCTCACTGTTTGAATGAACTGCAGACATGTAATGCAAGGTATGACAGCATCACATGGGAAGATCACTGTTTGAATGAACTGCAGACATGCAGTGCAAGGTTTGAAAGAATCACTCATGGGACTCTGTTTGAATGAACTGCAGTCATGCAATGCAACGTATGAAAGCACCACTCATGGGAACCTCACTGTTTGAATGAACTGCAGGCATGCTGTTCAGGCTATGAAAGCATCACTCATGGGAATATCACTGTTTGAATGAACCGCAACATGTAATGCAAGGTATGAACGCATCAACCATTTGAATCTCAATATTTGAATGAACGGTGACATGTAATGCAAGGTAAGAAAGCATCAGTCATGGGAATGTCACTGTTTGAAATAACTGCAGACATGTAATGCAAGGTATGAAAGCCTCACATGGGAGTCTCACTGTGTGAATGAAGTGCACACATGCAGTGCAGGGTATGAAAGCATCATTCATGGGAATGTCACTGTTTGAATGAACTGCAGACATGCAGTGCAAGGTAAGAAAGCATCACTCATGGGAATCTCACTGTGTGAATGAACTGCAGACATGCAATTCAGGGTATGAAACATCACTCATGGGAATCTCACTGTTTGAATGAACTGCAGACATGCAGTGCAAGGAGTGAAAGCATCACTCATGGGAATCTCACTGTTTGAATGAACTGCAGACATGCAGTGCAGGGTATGAAAGCATCACTCATGGAAATCTCACTGTTTGAATGAACTCCAGACATGCAGTGCAAGGTATGTAAGCATCACACATGGGAATCTAACTTTTTGAATTTAATGCAGAGATGCAGTTCAGGGTATGAAAGCATCACTCATTGGACTCTCACTGTTTGATTGAACTACAGACATGCAATGCAAAATAGGAAAGCATTACTAATGGGAATCTCACTCTTTGAATTAACTGCAGACATGCAGTGCAAGGTATGTAAGTATCACACGTGGGACTCTCACTGTTTGACTGAACTGCAGACATGCAATGCAAGGTATGAAAGCATCACTCATGGGAATCTCACTGTTTGAATGAATTGCAGACCTGTAATGCAAGGTATGAAAGCATCACATTGGCATCTCACTGTTTGAATGAACTGCACACATGCAGTGCAAGGAATGAAAGCATCACTCATGGGAATCTCACTTTTTGAATGAACGGGAGACATGCAGTACAAGGTATGAAAGCGTCACACATGGGAATTTTACGTTTTGAATGAAATGCAGACATGCAGTTCAGGGTATGAAAGAATTCCTCATGGGAATCTCACTGTTTGAATGAACTGCAGACATGCAATGCAAGGTATGAAAGCATCACTCATGGGAATCTTACTGATTGAATGAATTGCAGACATGTAATATAAGGTATGAAAGCATCACTAACGGGAATGTCACTGTTTGAATGAACTGCAGACATGCAATGCAAGGTATAAATGCATGACTCATGGGAGTCTTGTCATTTGAATTAACTGCAGACATGCAGGGCAAGGTATGACAGCATCACTCATGGGAATCTCACTGTTTGAATGAACTGCAGACATGCAGTGCAAGGTATGAAAGCATCACTCATGGGAATCATACTGTTTGAATTAACTGCAGACATGCAATGCAGAGTATAAAAGCATCACTCATGGGAATCTCACAGTATGATTGAACTGCAGAAAAGCAGTTCAGGGCATGAAGGCATCACTCTTGGGAATCTCACTTTTTGAATGAACCGCAGACATGCAATGCAAGGTATGAAAGCATCACTCATGGGAATCTCACTGTTTGAATGAACTGCAGACATGCAGTGCAAGGTAAGACAGCATCACTCATGAGAATCTCACTGTTTGCATGAACTGCAGACATGTAATGCAAGGTATGAAAGCATCACTCATGGGAATGTCACTGTTTGAATGAACTGCAGACATGCAATGCAATGTATGAAAGCATCACATGGGAATCTCACTGTTTGAATGAACTGCACACATGCAGTGCAAGGTAAGAAAGCATCACTCATGGGAATCTGAATGTTTGAATGAACTGCAGACATGCAATGCAAGGAATGACATCATCACTCATTGGAATCTCACTGTTTGAAAGAACTGCAAACATGCAATGCAAGGTATGAAAGCATCACTCATGGCAATTTCACTGTTTGAATGAACTGCAGACATGCAATGCATGGTATGAAAGCATCACTCATGGGAATCTCACTGTTTAAATGATCTGCAGACATGCAGTTTTGGGTATGAAAGCTTCACTCATGGGAATCTCACTGTTTGCATGAACTGCATTGTATTGGTGTCATTCAAAGGGGATCCAATGCCTGTCAGCCTGGGATGACATGCTCGACAAGCCACGATAAGCTAGGGACGGCTTGCACCTGTCACCCCTGGGCTTTTGGATATTGGCAATGGCTCTTGCTACCCCCATAGTGCCTTTTTTAGGCAAGGCTCAAAAGGCAAACCCAACCTCCATAGGTATCACAAGGGATAAGAAACTAAGAGTAATGCTACTCAACGCCAGAAGTCTAAACCTCAAGATGCATGCGCTCGAAACTCTCCTTAGCATGGAGAACATCAATATCTGTGCAGTAACAGAAACCTGGTTCAAGGCTCCCGAAAGCACCCCAGCACTACCAGGTTATACCTCATACCATGCTTTTTGGCCCCAAACTTGGGCCGAACCACAAAAGGAGGGGGAGTATCAATATTTGTCAAAGATACCCACACCTCCAGGTTGGTGGCACAGCACGAAGCATCAGAGACTATCCATGTGCAACTAACAGTGGGTAAAACTGCCTTCCAGTTTATAGCCTGTTACAGAGCACCCTCCCAAACCCAGGGACCCCACTCGGCCTTCCTGAGAACACTGGAAAATAAGAAGGTCTCTCCAAACACCATTATATTGGGCGACTTCAACTACCCAAACATAGACTGGGAGCATTACTCTAGCTCCAACTCCCTAGCCCAAAGGTTCCTAGAATTTATAAACTCAAATGCTATGGAACAACTTGTTACCACTCCCACAAGAGGGGAAAACATACTGGACCTGATCATCACCAACATGGGGACTCTATGCTCCAGAACAGAAGTGTATCCCTCACTGGTAAGATCAGACCATAAACTAATCTCACTGGATATTCACATCCCGACCCCACCCCCTGCCCAGAAAACCACAGTGAAAACTTCTCTAAAGCAAATTTCACACTCCTCAAAACCGAGGTGGAATCCTTCAAAGCCCCCAGGCCTGTGGAAAATACGGCCCAGACCACATTCTATGAACACCTTCAGGAATGCATGGATCATGCAATCCCAAATAAAACCAAGACCCAATCCTCCAAAGGCCGACATCCTGTCTGGTGGACCCCAGCCATAAACAAACTATACAATAGAAGGAGGAAGCTACTACATGATAGAGCAAAATCCCAAAAAGGGAAGGCATCTCTGATCAGTATTAGCAAAACTCTACGGGCATTCATAAAATCGTCTAAGGCCAGCTTAGAGAGAAAAATTGCACAGGACACTAAGGATAATCACAAGGCTTTCTTTAGTTATGTTAGGAATCTGGGTGGGAATTCCCAGATATGCTCAGAATTAGAACCCACAGACATTGCCAACATCCTAGCTGACAGGTTCAGCGCAAACTTCTCCCCCCCTCCCCACCAAAAGGGCAAATATCTATCCCAGCAGAGTGCTGCCCCCCCTGACATCTCAGATGCTCAGGTAAGAGCCACCCTCTCTAAAGCAAAAAACACAGCATCAATGGGACCAGACGGTGTCCCAGGCTGCATGCTACATGAACTCCAAGAAGAGCTAAACCCAAACATAAAACTACTGTTCAATCTCAGCCTTACTACAGGATATGTACCCAAAGAGTGGCGTGCAGCAACAGTGGTCCCTCTCCACAAAGGTGGTGCCTCAACTCATCCTGGAAACTATCGCCCCATAAGCCTGACTAGCTTGGTCTGCAAAGCTATGGAAAGGATCATCATGGACCTCATAAATAAAGATATTGGGAACCTACAGACACTGGATCCTACCCAGTTCAGCTTTGTGAAGGGCAGTTCCTGCCTCTTAAACCTGGTTGATTTCATTGAAACAGTCACCAAGGCCATTGACGAGGGGAAGGTGGTCCACACAGCCTACCTGGACCTTGCAAAAGCCTTCAATACAATACAATACCCCACTCGGACATTATAGATAAGCTCACCAGCTTAAATATAAACCCCTATGTCACTAGATGGGTTGCAAACTGGCTCAAGGACAGAAACCACATGGTTAGAATTGCTGGAGCCAAGTCAGACTCCAAACCAGTTACAAGTGGCATCCCACAAGGCTCAGTCCTGGGACCTCTCTTGTTCGGTATATATTTCTCGGAGATACAGGCCAACACGGAAGGACTGTGGCTGACCAAGCTCGCAGATGACTGCAAACTGGGCGCCACAATCGACTCTCCAGCTGACACAAGCATCCTCCAAAAGGGCCTCATAGAAACAGACAACTGGTGCCAGAGCCATGGCCTCAAGCTAAACGCCAAAAAGTGTATAGTCATCCCCTTTGGCAAAAACAAAGTGCCCACAAATTACCACATAGGTGGTAATCCATTAAGTACAGAAGAAGTAATTAGGGACCTGGGGACCCAAGTTGATAGCAATCTCTCATTTGACAATCACGTGGCCAAAATGGTTAGAAAAACATTTTATATAGCCCACCTAATCATGAAGAGATTCACATCTAGATCAGGGGAGGTCATCGTGCCTCTTTACTCATCCCTCATCAGGCCCATAATTGAGTACAATGCCCCTTTTGGGATGTACCTTACCAGACACCTGCAGCAACTGGAAAGACCCCAACCTTACCTCACCAAAAGGATCAAAGGGCTCAAACAGATGCCATATGCTGCCTAGTTAAAGAAATTCCAGCTCTACTCAGTGGCACACCACCTGCTCACAGCCGATCTGTGCCTGATGTATAAAGCCATGTCCAACCCAGAATTAATGGACATGCTGCACCTCAGAACATCCAAATCCCATCGAGCTACGTGCTTGAGAGACTTGAACCTCAGCACTGAAATAAATAGGACATGCTGGAGGGACAGATTCATAACCCAGAGGCTCTCTTCACTCTGGAATAAAATCCCAGTCCAGGTTAGGTAGAGTCCCTCATTGACTCTCTTTAAGAGGAATCTTGATGAGTGGATGGGAGATCGTAGGTTTACCTGGGGTATCACTTCTGTGTCACTGTTAGACAGAGGCACAGTATACTAACCTCGAAAAAGGGCATAGCAAAACTAATTTAAAATGGGTGGCAAAAGCCAAACACACCCTGGCTAGGCTTATAAATGCCCTAGGACAGATAGCCTAGTATGAACCTATGAACCACTCATGGGAATGTCACTGTTTTGAATTAACTGCAGACATGTAATGCAAGGTATGAAAGCATCACTCATGGGAATCACACCATTTGAATGAACTGCAGACATGCAATGCAAAGTATGAAAGCATCACATGGGAATCTCACTGTTTGAATGAACTGCACACATGCAATGTGAGGTATGAAAGCATCACTCATGGTAATC
>NC_056743.1:62840736-62954387 GCF_019279795.1 Protopterus annectens | reverse complement strand
TTTAGTAGGATTTATAGGGATCTCAGCTTCTTACGCCACTTCGTCTTAAGATAGTGTGAAGTTGGCTTATAAACTGCTTTGGAGGATAGCTTTTTTATCTGAGGGTGTCATGAAGTTTGCCACTTCTGTCTTAAGAAGTGTGAAGTTGGCTTTGGAGAAGTTTTTTATGGTGGTTTCCCTAATTGGGGGTGGGGGCGGGATGTGGATGTCTAGGGTGATTAGCTTGTGGTTGGATCTGTCCAATGAGGAAGTGACCTCTGGTGTGGAACACCAGTTGCCCATGTTGGTAATGACCAGGTCTAGGATATTGCTGCCCCTGGTGGAGGTGTGAATAAGTTGATCCTAGGCGTTGGAATTTATGAATTCCAGAAAACATTGAGCAAAAGAGTTGGTACATGAGTAGTTTTCCCAGTTAATGGTGGGGTAGTTGAAATTACCCATTATTAGGGTGTTGGGTTGTACCCTAATAATTTCCAGTGTATAAAGAAATGAGGAGTGAGAATTCTGGGGCATGGTGGGGGGTCTGTAGCAAGCTGCAATTTGGATTGCCGTCTTGCCCAGAGTTAGTTGAACTTGGATAATCTCTGATGCATTATGCTGTGCAACTAGCCTGGAAGTGTGGATATCCTTAATGAATATGGACACGCCTCCACCTTTAGTGCTTAATTCTGGGTTAGGTGGCCAAAAGGTGTGGTATGAATTATAGCTTGGTAATGCAGGGGTGCTCTCTCGAGCTTTGAACCAGGTCTCTGTCACTGCACAGATGTCGATGTTCTCCATTTTAAGGAGTGCCTCGAGTTAGTGCATTTTGAGGTTTAGACTTCTAGCACTGAGTAGCATTACCCTCAGAGTTTGCTTGCTTGTACCTGTTTAGATGGTGAATTTATCATTTGAACCTTGCCTAAAAAAGGCACTATAGGGGTGGAAAGAGCCTTAACCAGCATCTGGAATCCCAAGGGTGACAGGTGCAGGCCATCTCTGGCAAAGCATCGTGGTCTGTTGATCATGTCATCCCAGGCAGATAAATACTGGATCCCCTTAGAATGACACCAGAAGCTTAGCCAATTGTTGAAGTCAATCATTTTGTCCTTGTACTGAAGATTACAATAAATGAACACTGGCTTCACCACAACAAAAGATACTGAAATTATTTCCACAAGGTATAATATCCTATACTATGCCAGAACCAATAAAGATACTACTGTGAGCCTATATACATAAAAGAATCCTCCAAGTTTTCTCTGTCCTTTCCAAGTTCTTCCTACTTGGTGTGTACCAGTTTCCGTAAAACCCAATTTATTTAAATCCATCTATAGTAGAAACATTTATATACCCATGTACCACTGTATGACTGACACTATATACCCCTGAACTGATTATATCAGTACCCCAGTGGTCATACTAGGAGACTAACATTGACTGGAACTTCTGAATCAACAAACACTACCTTTCCACTCTGCACTTCTGTGGCATTTTCCAACTGATTAACACTCCAAGCTGGACAAAGAAACTGAGATGAAAAACATCTTGAAGGAGATTGTTGCCTCACTTTTCAATGCAGGGGCATATAGTTTCATACTGGATATATACAGTGGCCTACTACTAAATTTCCCTTGCTAAAACTCATCAGTAATCAGTCATCTTCATAACTTTACTCAGTCTTTAACACAACCAGCTTACTCCTCCTGTGTTCAGCTCTGTAGTGGAACAAGCTCCTGCCCTTTGTGTATCAACGTAAGTTAGATAATACCATTGACATCTTCTACTCATCCTCTCATTCTTAAGTTACCTGACCTCCATCTCTGTATGCCACAGGTGCACCCAGTTCTGGACAATTACCTGCTCATACTAACAAATCACGATCAAGCATGGATTCTACCTAGTTATGGAACCACAACGTCACATTTCATGACCTTTTTACTCCATATAGGGGTCAAATGAGAACTGTTTCACTATGCAACATGATTCCAAGAAAAATAATTACAAGCAGTTCTGGATATAATTCTTCTGTGTACTCCACCCAGCTTGGGGCAAATCACTACGGGTATTAACAATTCCTAAACTGTATCACAAAGTCAACAAAACAGCCTAGATTTAATCCTCAATCCACCCCTCATCTAAATATCACAAAATAAATGTATACCAAATCTGGCACTATCACCCTTACACTGAAATTGCTGTTTAAAATTAAACCTAGCAGCCTGCTGCTGGTGGTGTACTTGGTACATTCTTTAAGATGGCAGATGGGTCTATCATTTTGTCAACTTGCACCATGATGAGATATTTACTATGTGAACTATACCCCAAATAATCTGGAAAAGCAACATTATAATTCACTATCACAGAGCTGGGAAACAGAGTAGTAAGTACAGGTCACATGTATGAGTTTTTTAATGTGTTGCACTGATTCACCTCTCAAAATCAATGGAAAGATATATGCACATAATGGTTCCACTCACTCTAAGTATTACTTTCAGTTAACCAACATTGTTTTAGTCTGGAACACAGTAAAGTTCATTGGCAAGCTCTGTAACCTTCTATAGAAGTAAAACAGACTTGGGGAGACTATCCAAAGCAGATTTGTTAACCTCACCAAGATACACATCAGTATTAAGCTGTGAATGCCTCATACATTGCCGATCTGCATCTATTTCCTCAGAGTCAGCCACAAGGTTTGAAAGCTATTCAGAATGTAGAACTCAAGTGGTAAAATGGGTAGATGCTTTTTTTTTCTTAATATGGTGTCCTATAAGGGGTGCACCATATTCATATACTATTACAAAGCTGTCCTGATGTCAAAACAAAGTTTGTATATCCAGCCAGCCTGAGGAATAAAGCCCTGACTATGACCCTGTAAGGGGTGCCTCATGGAACAGTATTATGATTCTGACTGTTTGTATGATTTATAAGTCAGACAATATAACACTGTAATGAAGCTGTACATAAAGCAAGAGCCAGACAACTGCAGGAATTATATCTTTTGATGCCCTGGTACTTTTAAAGGCAAAGTATCAGATGCCTGTTGTAAAATCTGACTGGATGGAGGACTCACTGCTAAATTTCAGCAAAAGTAAAACCAAATTGATCATTAGAAACTTGTTCTATTACACTGGCAGTGATCTATCTTGATATCTATTACAATGGCAGTGATCTATCTCGATATCTGTTACATTGGCAGTGATCTATCATGATATCTATTACACTGGCAGTGATCTATCTCGATATCTGTTACATTGGCCGCGATCTATCTCGATATCTATTACACTGGTAGTGATCTATCTCAATATCTGTTACATTGGCAGTGATCTATCTCGATATCTATTACACCGGCAGTGATCTATCTCAATATCTATTACACTGGCAGTGATCTATCTTGATAACCGTACTGGACAACCAACTTCATGACACCAGTGACTTAGCCAAATTCCCAAGCCTAACTCCGGACCAATAGTTAAAACTTGTTCTGCATAGTAATAGCATATCATGCTTTCATCAGAGAACTGCATCACCTTTAACATGGCAAAACCTTTACATGAAGTACTCCAGGGTCACCATATTTAAAGCATATATCATTCCTTCCCTTCCAAATGGTGCTAGTGTCCTTAACATAAGTATGCAGTTCCCTCATTATCCTAAATTGGACCCCACTCCCCCGCAAAAAAAATCATGCTCTGCCCTTAACTGCTTTTCCTGGGTGCAGCATTACTTTGACATAACATCGCAAATCTGGCCCAGTGTCAAAGCTAAGTTCATATGACTACCCAGCCTCAAGAATAAAGTGCTGACTATGACCAAGGTGACCCGTGTTTGACTGCATAAACAAGGAAGGAGCCAGGTAGGGGTGGGTGTAGTGCGTGATCAATACTTTGCACAGGTGTAGATTTCCCCAGTCCAGCATATTGCTGTTCCATTCTTCTCCAGTCTAGGATGGACATGCCAATCACTCACTGCACCCACCAGGTTCAATTGCATTCTGTGTCTGCCCCGTTCCCCACTAACACATTAAGCTAAAGCTCCTGCAAGAGCTCCAATATTGGCTTTACTTGATTGGATGCCTCCCTAGCTGACCTACTTCCAACTCGGTGGTACACTTACTCATTGGGGGTGTCTCCAGCCTTCACTTCTCCCCTTTTGGTAGTCTGATTTCCAAAGTCCCTTTCTCCCCTCTTTCATTGATAATGTCTGTTGTGTAGGTTATTTACTCTTCCCACCCACTGTTTTACACAGATGCATGTTACCGAGTACATAACCAGTATTGCTCGAGTAAACATTCTTTACATTTTGTTTCCTGCCCACTTTCCTACAGCTTAGCAATGCGCAGAGTCCTAGCCTGCAATTCAGAGGTGTTTTACTTGGACCCTGTGCCATGCAGTGAAGTTCAGTAAGTTGGAGTACTAAATCACACTTGCTTAAGTTATTTTGAGTGATTGTTTCTGTCTCCTGCTTATGTGTGCACTTCACTATAATCTTTGTAAAAAAAATGCTCATCTCACTCTTACAGCTGTCTTGAAATTGCCTACAGCAAGGGATTTCTAGCAAACTGTTTCATTGGTTTGTGATATCATTGCACATGTAGGTCTCTTCTATTGTGTTTTAGATTAGGATGACTGGGTTTATTCATCTTGTGGCAGGAGGTGTTTGCCTGGTCTATATGAGTTGGGAAATACACAAAAGGTCTCATAGTGTAGTCATGTTATTGGCCAGAGGGATCTTTAGCTAGTTTTCTGTTTTTTTTTTGTGCTGCTATAGATTTTGTTTTTGATAAATATTTATGAATTTTGGTCAATAAGTATAAGTATTGAGATTGGTGATCAGATACAGTGAGATGGTATAATATTTTCTTGTTAATAATACCCTCATCAAGGGCAAGGTTCAGGAATCAGTCAATTTCTTGTTTGAATTTGGGTGTTGGATCTATGGGCATGTGTATATAGAATTGGCCATCAGACAACTGTCGTTCAGCCTCTGCCAGATACATTGGCCAATCCATAACCATGACCATCGTCCCGCCCTTGTCTGCCGGCAAAATAACCAAATCATGGCTGTCCTTGAGCTTAGTTAACACCAGTTGCTCTTGATGTGTGAGGTTGTGCCGCATATTGGGAAAGACAAATTTGTTAAAATTTAAATCCTTGAGCACACAATCCTTAGAAATAGCAACATGTTTGTCCATGGGTGGCAAAAAGGATGATTTACAAAAATGGAAATCAGTAGATCTTTGAGCCTGGGTACCATCACCAAAAAATAATTTTAAATTCAACAAATGGCAAAAATTTGAATCATCACTGACAAAGAAACCAGGGACAAAATTAATACCCTTGTTCAATAGGTTTATTTCAGTATCAGAAAGTGAGTATGAAGAAATATTATGCACATTACTTGTATCCCCTAGTGTGGTATTATCAGGTCTAAAAGATGTTGAATGTTGTTTACATGACCATTGTTTCCTACCTCCTCTATGCCTACCCATCCTAAAGGTTCAGTATTCAAATGTTTCTTGGTTATAGGTGAATCAGAAGTGGGGGTAATTTCAATGTCAGTGGAAGAGGATGAATCATCCCCTGAAGTACCAATGCAGTCACTAGGGCCTTTTTTAAGTATAGATCGAGGTCTCTTCCTCTTGAAGACTGGTTTGGTCCCATCCTGCCCAGCACATTTCACATTTTTTTGTAACCCAAAGGGTTTGCCCCTCTCATAGTCCATGAGGTCCCTATTAAATTTGTGAAGTTTTTATCTTTGAGCTGTTTCTCCAAAGTAAGTAGATCTTTAACCAATTGGTTGAGGCACTTGTCATAAAAAAGTTCCTCTTCAAATTGTCTAACCTCCTCACATGTGGCTTTAACCTCCAAAATATATTTATCAATTGTACATTCATAATATGGAATTAGGACCTCCACAAAGGCTATGGATGACTTCTGTTGGGCCTGAGGCCATTCCTCTAATAACAAATCATCAGCCAAACTTGTGAAAGGCTGGTGGTGAACCCAAAGGCCTCGGGGAAAATTTTCTCATGTCTTGTAGGCCTTAAAAAGTTTAAGATGTCAGACATTGGTTCTAAGAGATTTCATGCTCTTGGTTAGTTTCAGAAATAAAGAAAAACATATATTTTCAGGATCATTTTGGCCCAATTCGAGATTGTCAGAGGGGGTATGCCCCAATCCAAATACATTAAGATCATTCCTATCTGCAGACAGACCTTGCAAAAGTTTGATGAGGTCCATGATGTTTTAGTGCAAAACCAAAAATGCTACTTGTATAATCCAGCTACCTCCGGTCACGAAGAAAAAGGATATCCGCTGCAGTACATGAAAAACTCTGATACTATTTAAAACATAATCCCACTGTGTTATAATAACATTCATGCAAAATTATACAAATCCCAAAGGACCAAAAGGCAACAGTCACTAACAATAATGGATATATATTAATGCCTAATGATCAAAACCTGAACCAGATTGATAGGCAGCATAAAATGCAAATGATATTCACAAAAAATAACCATATATCAACATTATTGTCCTTGCAAACAGTACATAAAGTCAAAGACCAAAGCCAGGTAGTTGGATGAATGTTCGATGAAAAACCTCCAAACAGAATGTGACACAGTCCAAGAGACCTCAGTAACACCCTGGGCCACTAAAACTATAAGGCTGACATCATAAAGTACATCAATATAAAGGCATCCAAAATGGGCCTAGGTTGTAAGATATTAATGTCATACAATCCTCGCTGTGAAAGGCCAGATATCCCCAAATAAATAAAGCTGATGTTGAGGCACCAATCAGCCAATGGCCATAAAAATAGTATAACATCACACAGTACCTGATAAAGATCCAAAAACATAATCCAAGGATGACCAAATGACCAAGAGAGGGACTTCACCTTCAAAGAGACCAGTTTGTGGTAAAACTCCAAGAGCCGACGTCCGTTTCTGCCATTGTTCACATTACCACTAAGTAATTCCAAAGCTGTTCCTGAAACAGGCCTGGAAATAACCAGTATCAGTCAGAAGTAAATAAGGTCAACATCTGTTACTACCTAAAAAGCCCCTGAAGTAAGGTAATCTGAGCCACAAAAAGAGTAACCAGTTAAACATCCACAAGAATCTTATAAAAAACACATAACTGGAGCCTCCACTGCTGATATTAAAGCCTCACCCCTTTAAGCCAACAGCTGAACCAGCAGTAAAGTAAATTCACACATAAATGCACTGCATATATTATTCAGCTGTAGCTGTCTAAAAGTCCCATAAGGTAATATGATCCAAGCTACAAAGGTGATGACAGGCTGAACATCCACAAGAAGCTTGCAAAGAACGAGTACACATAGCGGGAGCCTCCGCCACTGACACTGAAACCTCACCCCATCAGCCAAAAGCAGAACCAACAGTTTAGAGATCTGCATGTATTGCAGGTGCACAAACCATACCAAAACAATCAAACATAAGAACAACCAGCACCAAAAGGTGAAATAATAAACTATTTATTGTGGCAGCTCAAGCAATTGGTGTATAAATGCACCAAATAAGCAGACCGGTAGTAATAAGCCTTCCTCAGTGCAGTAACAAAAGTGAAAAATGCTCCATATTATTAAATAGTCACATCATCAAGAAACAAGCATCTCATTGGATATTCAACTATGCTCATTGAAACCAGGTTTAAACAAACCCCCCAACCTAATAATCCAACTAAATTATTTATTATTCAAAAGAATATGCCAGCCTGTCTTAAACATCCTATTACCTGTAACCCTTTCGATAATGATAAATTTAAACTGAGCAGTGCTGTGGGTCATAGTATGTTTATATAGTGAACTAGACATTCTTTTATTCCTAATGTCACTGAGATGCTCGGAAATATGAACTCTCAATGACCTAGTAGTCTGCCCCACATAAAAAGCAGAACAAGAACAAGGAGCTAAATATATGACCCAGTCAGCGCTACAGTTACCAAAGCATGGAATATCATACACTTTAGATGTATTACTGCTAGTAAATTGTTTACTCAAGAACATTACTACATGCTGAATAATGGTCACAAGATATGCATTCCACCAGTTTGTCCCCAAATAATGAAACGTGCTGTATATTGGAGGCCATCCCATGTTTGTACTGATTAAAATAAGTACCTAAAGTGGGACCCTGTCGATAGGAAAAGAGGCATTTCAGAGATAGAAACTCAGAAAGTTTGTCATTGGACAAAAGTATGTCCCAACAATGATCAATGATCTGCCTTAAAGTATTAATATTTCGTCCAAAAGTAGTTACAAAATGAACCGGCTCAACCTGATTGCCATCCCTGGATTTATGTTGATATTGCAACAAGGAGGATTATCAGCATAAATCCAGCGATGGCAATCAGGTCCTTATTTTAATATTTATTTTTAATAATAATAATAATTTAAAAATGTAATGTTTATTTTATATAATATTTTTTGACTAAAAATAAAACATTTACTCAATAAAACAGTAAGTGCTTTTACGTGGAACTTCCACGCTTCTTCAGACAATACAATAAAACAAGATCTTAATTCAATATTTAAAAAAACTCAACCACCAATCTGCATCAAGAAATAACTGACAATGCAAATCATCATTAATTAACTTCCTTCAATGGACATTTAAATTTCAAGAAGCCGAGTATGCCCACAACTTGCATGAGATAAATAAATACATAGTCTGTGCAAAGATAACTCTAAGCATTAATTATATGCCACCCTTCATTCAAAAAAGAATATATTAATTATATACATAGCTAACTAACCTCATGAGATAAATTCCATAACAATTCATATGAAAGAGCTTCTTGTCAAGCTCTCATGAGAAGATGACATCACTCACACTGCCTAGCAACTAACACAAAATATGTAGTATAAAATAACATCAGTGTGTTTTGATGTATACTATGAAAAATAACAGATAAAGCAAAAGCTGTGAAGCTTTGCCCTATTCTCCATGATACCTGTGCAATTTACAACACTTAAAAATATATACAGCACAAAAATATCTACTTCTAACAAGTCTAACTAAAATAACAAATGCACAGTCTATAAATAACTCTAGTCAAAAAACATGCACTCATACAAATACACCAACATATATATAAACTAAACTGACCATATACAATAAAATATGTGGCAAGTCCTGTAAATCTACATAATGCTCCTTGCACACTCTCATGTGAGAATAACATCATTGTTCATGCCGATCCAGCTAAGCCATGCAAAACATATGTCATAAAATGACAACAACATATAAAAGATAAACACTATAAATGATAAATCAGATACTATAAAATAATACCCTACTCCCTGTTTGACTCAGAACAACCTAAAACCTAAATGACAAATAAAATACATAACAAAAAAGAAAAGAAAGAAAAAAGAGAAAAAAAATTAAAAAATGTACAAAAAAAATGACCATATATCCAAACTGCTACTGACAATCAAGCTGATAACTCACATACCTTACAATTAACTTCTAATGTGGTAATTCTCTATTTTTCAAAAAACGGTTTTAAAGATACTGCTTCATTAAGACCGAACTGTTTATCAGCTTGAAGTAGTACAATCCATCTTTGCTCAACAATTTCTAAATCATTTCTGCTGTCACATAGCCTATTATTGAGGGTAGTCACTTGTAGTGTCAGGAACAAAAACTTATGACTATTGCCCATTTCTATTGTGTGCCTCGCTATAGCACTTTAATTGTCTTCAATGTTTGCATAATAAATATGCTTTCTAATTCTATTTTGGGTCTATATCAGAAGATCGAAGTTTCAAAACTTTGAATCTGATATGATCGACACCATATGATCGAAGTCTTGAAACTTCAAATCTTTTAATGGAGATCTCCGTACAGCATGGAAAGGGAAGATTTCCCTTTTCTGCACTGTAGCGCAATCTCTGAGTTGGTATATTTAAGTAGAAGGGGGTGTGGGTGGCACAACTTAGAGCATTTAAACGGTTTGTTTTTGTAGGTTATCGTGTTTTATTACATTTTCTATGTTTCAAAACTTCGATTATATGGTGTTGAACATATCAGATTCAAAGTTTGGAAACTTCAATCATGTAGTATAGACCCTTCTATTTCTTAGGGCCCAAGTAGTCATCCCTACATAGAAATGGTGACATTGAATGCAGGTAGCCAAATATACAACATTACAAGTTGCACAATCAGCATAATGATGAAAAGTATATATCTTCCCAGTGATGGGATGCTCAAAAGTATTACTGTTACTAACAAACCTGCAATAATTACAATGTCTACATTCATAAGTGCCAACCTGCTGGAAGATATTTTATTAGCATGAACACCTGTCTTATGGCATAACTTCCTCTTAATAGACTTCATGTTCTTAAAGACAACTTTGGATGAGGTCCAACAATATTTCTTATCTGTTCATCAGCTGTCAATATATGCCAATTATTCCTGATGATGTCCATTAAAAGTTTATTACCTGATGTATAAGGTAGGCAGAGCCTACACATACAAGTGTTGGATCGGTCTGACCCATCTTGAAATAATTCTGTGTTCTTAGAGAAATATGGTTTACCTTTATTCTTCCTCTCCCTAACCACAGCATTAAAATGTGGTCACATTCAGTTCTACTATATCTCCTATTGATAAAATCATTCATGTGACTCATATGGTTCCTTAGTAAAGCATCATTGCTCATTAACCTGGATACATGTATAGCTTGTCCTTTTAACACATTTATAAATCTGTAACTAGGGTGCATACTAGACCTCTCCAGTAAACTAATTTTCTTGCATTCCATTTTATAAACACAAGTCTCTAAGGCATTACCAATCCAATGCAGTTTCACATCCAAAAATTCAATAACTCCTCTAGGTTGATATAATGTGAATGTTAGAAAGGATGTACTCACCTCTATATATTTATGAAATAATTCTAATTTAGCTTCTGGTCCTCTCCACACAATAAAAATATCATCCACAAATCATTTATAATAAACTATATTTTTCTTAAGCTCTTCATTAGCCAATATATATTTAAATTCCCAATAAGCCATAATCATGTTGGCATATGAACTGGCACAGGGGGTGCCCATGGCAACCCCGCAAGTTGCACATAGTAATGCATATCAAATATAAAAACATTACTGTCTAATACCAATTCCATGAACATACATAAAGCGTGGATGGTATTTCTAGAAAAATCACTATTCTGTATAAGGAACAAAACAGTATAAGAAACTTCTCTGTGTGGAAGATTTTCAGTCCATATATCTCTACTTAATCACTGTATATTAATCAGATCAGACAACAGTAGTAGAAGTAGTGAACTTAAACTCCTCAAGTCAAAACAAAACAAAACAAAAAATAATAATAGAAAATATATAATTGTACAGCATTACTAAGTATTCAAAAGTAATCCAAGCAAGGCAGGCAGTCTGTTTCCAGTCGAAAATCCTTTATTAAGTAGACAGACAAGCAATCCAAGTAAAACAAAAATAGAGTAATAATTTCCTCACAAGCTTTCTAAACATATATATATATATATATATATATATATATATATATATAATAGAAAATATATAATTGTACAGCATTACTAAGTATTCAAAAGTAATCCAAGCAAGGCAGGCAGTCTGTTTCCAGTCGAAAATCCTTTATTAAGTAGACAGACAAGCAATCCAAGTAAAACAAAAATAGAGTAATAATTTCCTCACAAGCTTTCTAAACATATATATATATATATATATATATATATATATATATATATATATATATACACTTTTTATCAGTCATGGGAGTGGTTGATTGTACTATAAAACAAAGTGTTATTGGTACACATGTTAAATTCACATCCCTTCCCCCATCAGTGTGACATTCGAGCTGGTCCTGCCCTACTTAGTAGCTGTTATAATAATATAACCCTTATGCACTTTAAATAAAATTTATAATGATGTGGTACCTCTTATTTAACCAGATTATTAAGTAGATTATTAAGTCTGTGATTTTATTCAAGACAATATACTACATGGCTGGAAATATATCAACCTTAGTTAATTTGGCAATCAAAATATA
This sequence comes from Protopterus annectens, assembly GCF_019279795.1. NCBI lineage: Eukaryota > Metazoa > Chordata > Ceratodontiformes > Protopteridae > Protopterus > Protopterus annectens. Next base: position 62,942,336 of record NC_056743.1, on the reverse strand, counting down.
TATATAAATATATACATATACATTTTGCATGTAAAAATACATTTCTATTTTCATAACCTATTGTTAACAAAGATTGCTTTCGTCCTTCTGGGACTTCTTCAGGTGTATGTACAAGAACCCTAAAAACTATCTATAAAAATATATATAATTGTATAATTAGTTAGTATTGTTATTACACATCATTTTGAATAAAGTGGAAAAAAGAACTAGAAAAAAATAAAAATAAGAAAAAATGTATGCATGATGATGGAAACAAAATATACACTTAAATTACAACTGATTTAAAATGGTATTTAAAACCAACTGGTAGAATAAAATAAAATAAAATAAAATAAAATTAGTCATGTAAGCAATGTGGTAATTTTCTAAGTTCCAGTGCACTTTTAATTGAACAGTAGTAGCTTAGTCCAGGCTTCCTAAAAGAGTTCAGCTTTAATTGCCACATGAGTTCATGTTTCTCTACAATATTCAGGATGTCTCCTTCAAGATCACCCATGTCTATGCGATCCAGGATCTGGAACTTAAAACCTGTGTGTCTTTTATGAAGAGTAAGGTGTTTGGCTAGTGCATTATTTTTACATCCAGAACGGATTTCTGACAGATGACATGAAATCCTTCACTTGAGTTTATTTACAGTCTTGCCCACATAGAATGAATCACATTCATTGCACTGTGCCCTGTAAATTACTTTTGTAGTGTTAGTCAACCCCTGCACTGGTTTTAATGATTTTCTTTAAATACGGGCAATAGAAACTATCACCTTGCTGTATAAATATATAAAATGTACAATTACTTTCACATCTTTTAGTGCTTTTCTCACATGGCCTAAGTTTAAATTCAACAAAACTTCTAATGTTCCTGGCCTTCCTATAAACAAATGATGGGGCTTCACCTAAGATGTTAATCAGAAAAGGGTTTCCTGTGACAATTTCCCAGTTTTCTTCAATAACATTTTTGTTACTGTGATAATCCAAAGTGTATGTCAGGATGCAGCTATTTTTGCATTTGTTATTCTCTGTGGAATTTCTAAACATTCTTCTACTGGGGAGGTTGAGTGAAAGTGCTTCAGTCCTTTTCAGTTCTATAATGGGTTCCAGGATGTTTTTTAACATCTGATTTTCATAGCCTCTCACTAGAAAATAATTCTCTAAGTTGTTCAGGTTTCTGAAAAGGTTCCATCTCTGTGGTAATTCTAGCTAATCAATAGCCTTGGGACTTCACTACATTATACTTGTTTTTTGTAGGATGTAGACTTTTACCGTGGAGTAATAAGTTAACCCTCACTGGTTTTCTGAATAGATAAGTGGTTATTCCGTTATTGTTGGTGTCCTTGGAAATCTGCATGTCTAAGAAAGTGGTTGAAGTACAGCTATGGGAAGAGGTAAACTTCAGGAAGGGGGTTGTTTGATTGATGTAAGTAATAAAATCTCCAAGCTGCAAGGTGTCACCTTCCCACGCAATAAAGATGTCACCAGTAAAACGTAAATAGCATGTGATATGCTGCATGTAGTCTGTGTTGTTTAACACAAAGTCTTCCTTCCATTTGCCCAGGGCTGTGTTATCTATGCTGGGAGCCATGGCAGCCCCCATTGCTTTACCAGCTGAACCTTCCACTAAGCTTCTAGGTGTCATAATTGATGACCAACTAAAATTCGATAAACAATTGCATTAGGAAAACCCACCAAAACATGGCCTCATATACAGAAACATGAAGTTCCTCATCAAAAAAGCAAAAATATCTCTCACCCATGCTTACCTATCGCCAAGCTTACAATATTGCTCCCCAATTCTCACAAACATTAACTCATCACTACTAAGTTCGAATCTACCTATAACAAAGTGGCCAGATTTGCAGCAAACCTAAATTACAAATCTCACCACTCTCTCACTAAAAAACTTGAACTGGATTAAATTTCCTCACCAGCTTCTAATTATCCATTCCATAGTGTATCAACCATCTTACTGACCCCAAACTATCGACACTAATCTCCTCCTACTCCTAGGACTTTCAGAAGCTCTGGCCAACACCTACTACAAATACATAAACCTAAGAACAAAATAGGCTGCAACCTTTATGGCTATAATCCAGCCATATCTTGGAATAAACTCCCACTGAAAATTAGGGCCCTCACTAAAGCTAAGGAATTTAAATCTGCCACAAGAGAATACCTAAAATGGCAATGGACTTGCCACTGTACTCATCCTCCATAATCTGTCAAGCTAGGCTAATACTGCCCACTTCTGTCACTATCCAGTGTAATTTCTATAAAACCGTTACACGTTATGTCTTACTCTCCTCTCAGTCAACCCTTATACTAACTCTTAACATACCTCTATCACCCTTTCTTTCTGTATCTTCCTGAGCAATAAGCATCTTCTAAACAAATACTTATACCATACACACTCTAAACATTGTAATTATTGCCTGTATTGTATTTGTGTTTTTATCAATGATTGTAATCTTTAGATTTTTGTACATATTATATTACCAATTTCTTTTTGCATATATCATAATGTGTTTTTGGAGATTTTCTCCTCGGGCCACCACTGAAAATGGGCTATAAGCTCAGATGGACAAAGCCAGTCAACAAATGTAAAATAAATAAATTAATAAACCTTCATTTGTCTTACACTATCTTTGAATGTTCTAATATTCGCATTCAACCTTTACATTACATACATACAAATATTTCAAGCACGGGTATTAATGCCCTTCTAGCTTGCCAAGATACCAAAACACTTGTTCCCATAATAAGTGTCCAGGCTGTTCTTAAAAATATCTTAAACTAGTACTTGCTTCAAGGTAATTTGGTAGCCTGTTCCATGCATCGGCTACTCTGTCAGAGAACCAATTATACACTTCTCATTCCTACAGAATCATCTACACAGGATGTCTGATGTTTCTCAACCTTTTGTTGCAAATGAACCTCCGCAGCCTCTGGTATGCCTAATAGTTACACTCCCAATAAACATCCTGCAAAACCGTGATATGGTCAATCAATCTTTGCCTATCATTGGATAACAAAGTGCACTTGATAACTCACAGCATCGTTAACTCTTAAACTTTCAACTGGCAGCCTTAAACATCTTGGCATAGTCCTGTACTTCATCATCACAATGCATCACAAAAACATTAAGGAACCATCATATATAGCTAATGTTAAACCTTCAGTTTTCAATCTGTTTTACCTTGGTGTGGTCCACCACCCTCCTCCTTGGGTCATAATGGGCACTCAGAAGCCATCAATGCAGTTAAGTGCTAGTCCCTCTGTCAGTGGCTTGCAATACGAGCAACTTCAGTGAAGTTATTAAAACAGCTTGCCTTGTTTCACCAGAATAGTTGTTTGTCTTGTTCTGTGCAAATCATGTAACACTTTTTATATAGGAAAGTCTGAGTGAGCTTTAATGGATAGGATTTATGAATTCTGTTTTGATATAAAGAACAAAACAAGAGAAATGTTTTATATAAGATAAACTATTCTGTGAATCCTTTGCGTTTTTTTTATTCTGGATAAAATAGAACGTGGTAAAAGATACAGACCATGGAAGAAAAAATTGGAGAAAGCTGATCTAATGTGCTAACTTAAATTCTACAAATGCACCAGTTCTTAACTATATAATTTCCTTGCTGCTGGTCCTTAAAACCATGTCATACTGTTTGTGAATTAGTCAGCGTCATCACTGTATAGCTTGTGAAATGTGACAGACTGGGGGGAATTTAAATGGTGAACTTTCCATCTGTTAACAGTTTTGAAATATTCCTTTTTTTATTTGGATGAAAACACTTAACTCTTTTTTATTCTTTATACTACTGCATGGTGGTGCTGCGGTAGCGTTGTCACCTCACAGTAAGACATTATCCGGTTCGATTCTCAGCTAAAGCGTTTTCTGTGTGGAGACATGCATGAATGGGGGCGTACCTTCGTTGAAGGTTGTGCATCAGAGCTGGCAACTCAGCACGTAAAAATCTACTGCCAATCATTAGCGGACCGGAGTTCCGCTGTGGCGACCTCTAACCGGGAAAAGCCAAAAGACACAACAACATACTGTTTGAATAAACAGTATATCTTTTAGTACCTTATTGTGTTTTGCCTTAAATTCTTAATATTTTTAATCTTGGAGTGTTCTCTTGCGGCAAAGGACATCACCAAAGAATTATTTCAGACAAAATACAACTCCGTATCACTTTTATAGTTGTCATGTGCATTTTCAGATAAATGGGCTTTAAACTAATGTAAATACTGAGGTTCATACAATAGATTGCATCAAGGCACATCTGAGACACCCAAGGCATTAGTGACTCAATACAAATTAAACTGTGGTTTACCCTTTCCTTGTCTGTTAGCTGTACTGTAATGCAAGTGTGTTGCTGGGACATTTCTGATCAGAAACTTTATTAATTTAAAACTATAGACTGTCAAATGCAGGGACCTTGCTGAGACTGGGTAGACTATAGGCTTTCTTGCACCTCAAACATCTTGCCCAAACTTGTATTAAACTATGCATGCTACACATTAACTTGCACTTTCATTGATAGATGCTCTTTTAATGGATCTTTTAAAGTTGTTTATGTAAAATAACATTTTACTGTCATCCTCTTACCATGCAAGAACTTCATTTTCTGTAAATTAGTCTTATTAGTATATACAGGATAAACATCATAACAATTGCAAACATGTAGTTCAAACAATATCCATTATACTAAATGATCTCAGTTTACTCCACATACATTGTGTAATATTTCTATTATTATTATTATTATTATTCCATCCATTCTTTCTGCAATATTTTACATCCCTACAACATGCAGTTATAATCTACCTCATTATCCCTGCACTTCTAGTATTTTGGGCTCTCCGACTGTCTCTCTTCATCAAACTTTTTTTGAGTCTTGTGCCATCTCTGCAATAACCTCAAGTGACATCCTTTCACTGGTATTCACACTTTTAAACTTTTTGTCATTCTCTGTGCCTCAGTTCACATCTCATCCCTCTCTCATACAATCATTTCCTTTACCCAGTTTCCCCTTAATTTACTAAAGCAACTTATTAAAGGCAGTTATCTGTTCAGCCTTTCCCAATGTTTATAAATTTGCACTATCCTTCCTTTTTCCTACAGCTCCCAGTTAGATACTTTTCTTTCTTTTTTAACCTTCTTTTAACTACCCCCCTGTTTTTTTTATCCACATCCACCAACCCTTATGGGCCAACCAGTCCCCTATTTAACCTGAAACCTCTTACCTGCTTTAAGGACAAACACTGCCCTTTCTCCCCTCTTCTTGTTTGTGTTCTATGCATATCAATATGCTTTCTTCCCACTCCCATTGGACCTTCCTATGTAAATGTTTGGTATTATTCACTAATTATAGCTCTAATCTCAATTCCTTCAGGCCCCTTTAGTCTCATCTCCCCACAATGTACTTTCCGCTTCCATTGCCTTCTCCATTTCCAAAAACATATTTTCCTGATTACTGTAATCCCATCTTTTCCACTTCATCTCATCAATCTCTGTATCCCTTAACCAGTACTGTCACCAGGGAGGGGCTGCACTGGGTGCATCTTAATACCTCCCAATATCTGAGCTCAAGATTCAAACATAATGCTAAAAATAGTTAGGGACAAAGAAACAAAATCATGGATAGATGTTGTCTTTATATACCTAACAATATGCCAGAAAAAAAACAGTTTAGCAGTAGCAAGTTTTTTATGAAAGTTAGGCATCTAACTGAAATGACTGTTATAATTCAGTAATTGTAATCCTGACTGCTTTACCAAAATACCACAAGATCTACAATGAAACAAATCAAAATATGAGGAAAAGGTGGGGACAGCTGAGAGCTTCCATGACTACCCCTACCCCCAACTATACCTCTCAACATCTTTGCTCAATATTTTTGGACAAAGCCAATGATAATGAAGGTAGAAAGACCCACAATCAGATACAATTTTAAACATGACCACAATTCACTTTAAATATTAATAGACTAAAGGGTTTTCCATCAACAGGTATTTCCTGACCAATAAGAAGTACGAGACCATAATATCTAGCTGACTGACTGTGATTCTCAGTCATTTCCCAACAGTTGTCAAGGAACAGAGCAGAAATCAGGTATGTTCACAAAACCAAGGCAGCTGAGAGCGTCTACAACCCCCACACATATACACACACACTAACATAAATCAAAGTACTTACCTTCCTACAGTCTAGCTTACTGGTTGGGGAGAACTTACTTACTCCTGGCTCTGCATACTTACACTAAGCCCTTCTTTCACTTTCAGGTCATCTCGGTCACTTGCGGTAGCATGAGCCAACAGAAAGAGATCCTCAGAAATTTCATGACGCAGCCAAGTGACGCACTTTTATTGCAACATTTCTGGCATCCTCAACAGTTGTGTGGATTGGGTGGACTAAATTAAGTAGTCCCAGAGCCAGGCTGTTTAGAAAATAACCCATTGAGCAGATTAAGCCATTTTCTGACTTGGATCACCTCAGAACTCCACATGTGTACGTTCATTCTGACTTGGATCACCTCAGAACTCCACACGTGTACATTCATTCCGACTTGGACCACGTCAGAACTCCACATGTGTACGTTCATAAGATGTGGGAACTGTGGGCACATCTATTATTGCACTTCACTTCTCTCCCTTATAGTATATAGCATGTAGGTGTTCTATCTATTTTTGCTTTTTCATAATGAGGCTGCCTCTAAATGTTTTAATCCAAGATGAATTCAATATTTATTAAGTCATTTGTTTGTTTATGTTTAGAACCTGGTCAGTGCTGCTCTCCGTTTTCCTAAATGTGCCTTTCTGCACACCTATGCACACATCCTCTGTAGGTAATGCTGCACAGTATATCCACTTACCGAATCACTGCTGACCCATGGCTCCATTGCAAACAATTTGGTAAGGCATCCACACATTTGTATGTGCATACTGGCATAGCCTCTTGTGGACAGCAGGCACAGTGACAGCCATAAAGAGTTTAACAGGTAGGCAGATGAAGTAGGTCTCCTTTGTGGGCAGACTGCTGATACTACGCTTCATGTGGTAGCCAATACGTTTATGTCATGTGTCCACATCATGAGGACCCACAGACATATATCACATGTGCATTTATCATGCAAAGGTGCTCTGCATTGTCTGCTTATTTCACCTGCATAACTGTCATGTAATGGACTTTACTTGTACAAATACGTGGCTGCACCAGGCCATATACATACTCTGTAAAAAATACTATGATTTCTATTACACATGGATAATGCATCTGCTGTGCTAACAATGTATTTTTTTTTCTTCAGCACATGATGAGACAAAGATGAAAAGGCTTATGTCCCACAAGAGATTGGTACATGACCCCCCACTGGCCTGGAATGTGTGTTTTCTTTCATTTTTTAGCTTTTACATTATATTTTTCCTAATTTGTTATGTACTCAGTGTTTGAATTCTTTGGATTTTGTATCACTCTACAGGCCCAGAATAGCTGGTGGTGTCTTTGCTGTCACCCACCCGTGGGCTATGGGGAGCTCCTGTCCTCGGAAGAGTGTAAGCACTTCTGCAGCAGGTAGCTCAAGATGTGGACTGCTGACAGAGTAAGCATGTGGTGGCTCAGCCTGCAATGTAGAAGGTGAAAAAGATGGTGGGCTCATGCCAGCACCTCCTACAGTGGGTGTAAAGCTCACTGAACTGGCACACTCCATCCAGCAAGTCATCAGAGATGGACCATTGTGCCACCAAACTCCTGGCATGTGTCCAATAACTAGTCTCTGGGCTGATTTACACATGCCTGCACCCATGTATCGCACAGTCTCTGTACTCCCTAGTATGGTATACCCACCCTTTATGGATTGGCAAACAACCTCACTTATCACCTGTTGTCCAATGTCTGTCTGTCCATCTGTATGTATTTCCCTCCATTTCTGAACCATCCATATTGTGTTGTCATGCACTCTTGTCTGTCATGTTATTTGATTTTGTCTGTACTCTTCCATATTTCTTTATTTACAACCCTCTTTACTTCCCTATACCCGTCCCCTCTTACACATACATACTGCACCCCCCCAAAAGAATGCCCTCCTTTTTTTAGCATCTCCCACATATTGTTATATATTACCTTGGACTGTTTTCCTTGTCCTTTCTTTCCCTGTTTTCCTACTTTCTAATCTATCTCTTTCCGCCAATGTAAAATACATATACCGGGGTCCATCACCAATGTAAAATACATATACCGGGGTCCATCACCAATGTAAAATACATATATCGGGGTCCACCACCAATGTAAAATACATATATCGGGGTCCATCACTGGACAACTTCATTTTAAGGATGCTGCTAGAGTGGATTTTTGTGTAGTCCAGTGCTGCTGTGCCAAGGTGCATGTGATGTCTCACAGCCAACTCTCATGATATCTGTGGAAGGCTGGACTTCACTGCATACGCCTCACACTTAGGATGATGTACTTGACTTGAATGGTTGTGCTAGTTCTATGTATGTATGCATGGATTTCCTTGCACACTTTCTTTGCCTTGCAAAGTATGAGTGCTGCACTGTTCAGGTAGGTGGATAAACCTAAGCTACACACTTGTGATAAACAGTACCAGTTTGTTGGTGAATCTGACATTACATATTTATGTAAAGTCACTATTCATCAATTTCCTCAAAATTTATGGATCTATGATTATTAATACTAGCTGTTATCATATCTAGAAAATTCCTGATAATTTATGCATGTAATTCAAATAAAGTTAGAAGCTATTCTATTTCAAGCGTTTTTACCAGGTAAGAAAAAAATAGTTGGCCATTTTCACATATTTGAAGAAATTGTGTAGTCATGCAATCTAATTATTCGTTATGTACAATATTCAATTCTGTTTAACTTTAAGTACTTATTTGTCTCTAGCATACCCATATTATTCTTATTTTTTCTTTACAGTTTAAATTGTGTTCAGATAATCTGATTCTTTCTTAATATCAATTTTTTATGTAGGATTTCTTGCTAATTAAGACTGTAACAACAGATTCAGAAGCAGATTATGTCACTTTGACAGAATCATCCAACAAGGCAAATAATAAATCAGTCTTTTCTTAATGTAGTCATAAATTCTTGAAATTTACAGGCATGCAGAATGTTTAGATTCAATCGCTAAAGGTAAGAGTTAAATTCTATTCTTGTCAAAAATTTTTGCTGATAAATAATCAAAAAATATTACTGGTCAGTAGTGGTGGTATTAATGACAGATTTCAAAATAGTCCAAGGATGACATCTACTATGCTTATTAGAACAAATGGCATAGCAAGGCAGTCACAGTAAGTGGCACAGTTCTTTTTAATATCGTCATACATTTGTAGAATGAAGAGAATGTTATTTTATTAGAAAAAATGTAAAATATTTATTTTGCTTTAGATATAAATGATGATCATGATAATTTAGATAGTAGAAATGATCAATCATATAGTTTTATTTACAGAATTTCTGTGTGTCCAATACTTCCCTGTCTATACTATAATTTAACAACATTCTCGAGTCTACCACTAGAGTATAGTATTGACTGAGAACTGTTTTATGAGCATTAGAAAGTGGAAAAAATCTTTGTCATAAGCAAGTACCATACACATTTTACAAAATGAGTATTAATAAATGATTCGATCAACATTTAGAGTCACCTTCAGAGAAGCTCAGAGTTAACTTGACTGAGAGGTTGATAACAGTAACTCCTGTACCATTTTTGCATTAATTGATCCTAAAATAAAACTAAACCCATTTTTCCTTAGTGTTTTTCACTGATTTTCATGCTAGCATATTTCCTAAAACACCATCACCTGTACTTGACTGCTGCAAAACAGATGGAAGAACATCTTCCTTTTATAGGATGGTTATGTGGAATATTTAGAATCCATGAGGTCATATGAACTAACATCATTTTATGTTTACCAAGTAGTGAAACAGCGTAAGTATTAGAACTGTAAGGATTCTATAGCTCGTACAATTCTTGAAATTGCTACAGCAAAGGTTGCGACTAAATGATCTTCCAGTTTCTTGTTCTTACAGAGATCCCAAGAAGATTGCAGGGATCAAATTATGCCCCCGTTTATCAGAAACATATTAGCAGAGGTCCATTCAGAAACCCATGGCCTGACAAACTTATACAAACTAGCAGAATATTTAGGCAAAGGGGCTGGGAATACTCAGAATATGAAAAGAAATACAATTACCTATACAGTCTGTTTATATGTACTGGAATATTAAATTAAATGTAAAGCTGAATCAGTAGCTTTATGAGTACACAGTACACATATATATAGAGAGACATACACTGAAATTTTTAAATTGTATATACATGAAACAATTAGCCTGAACAATTATCCTACTGGTGGATGAAGCTTCACCTCTCGAGAATCGACTCTCCAAGCTTCGACTCACCAATGATCAGTAATAATAAGTAATCAATCCCGGCAAGTTGTGACAAAAGGGTAGCCTTTTTTGGGGAGTAATTTAGCCCTTTTTCAAATAAGTGCGACCTTGGAGTATGTATATATAACTTTGAGGAGTGCTTTTTGGCAAGAAGTTTTCGGTGAATGCAGCTTGGGGATTACGATTCTTGGTTTATTAACTTTTGTCCACTCATAGTGGAATCTTTCTAAACAGTGTTATTAAATGAGAAATAGTAACATGGTATCATTGTTACACGTTTTTGTTAATATGGAAAATATAACAAGTATCCAAAGAGTGACAAATAGCAATTAGAGTGTTGTCAAAAAATAAATACATATATACATAAGTAAACAACCTTTACTGCAAACAACAGAAATACCTAAGTATCACTTATTGACATTGCATACAGAAAATTATAAATGGGATTGTGTAAGTTGATGAGTAGTATTTGAAAGTGCATAGATGTATTGTTATTAAGAGAATTTTAGGTGATGGAAAAGGTTGTTTGGAATATTGAGACATTCAAGGTCTTAAAAATGGGAGATCAACAACTGAAGCTTCAATTAATACTGAACACTTACTAAACACTACTAACTGTCTTCGGCAATAAGACCAGGAGTCCTCAGAAGAAGGGGCAATGAAAGACCTATGCTCTTGTCATTGTTTGGTTTTGATATGCTTTTGGATAGTAAGGACTAACTGCATAGTATCAATGTCTTACGACAGATGAACAGTATACACTATCTTTTCATACTCATCTGCTTCAGTTGTGTATCCCTTGTAGCAAACTCCATTTCCAAGAAATATTTTAAACACCTGAGATCTTGACCAATTGTGATTTTTTTTTTATATACAAAATACAGTTATCTTTCCTGTATAAACCATTCATCCATAATAAGTAAAGATTTGTGATTGCTTTTCTGCTCATAATAATACTGCCCATATCTCCACATTTATACGTGTGACACTCTAAATTGATTTCTGTGAACTGCTGGAAAGCTGATAGATTTGCTGTGAGCTGCAAAGTTGGAATCTATTCCAAACTGATAAGTACACGTTTTGCAACTTAATTTGCACTGTGCTGTATTTATACACTTGCCTATTATTTATAGTTGTGCTGTATTGTTTCTGTCTCTTGTTGTCTCCACTGTGTTTTTTTCTCAGGGTAGCTCAAGCTAGTTTCGGGGGGGGGGGGTTGCTGAGCCAGCCCACATCCTACCTGTTAGTCATTGCCTGAGGTGTATTTCATTGTAATTCCAATACAGACTGCATTTCTGTGAACTGCTGGAAAGCTGATAGATTTGCTGTGAGCTGAAAAGTTGGAATCTATTCCAAACTGATAAGTACACTTTTTGCAACTTAATTTGCACTGTGCTGTATTTATACACTTGCCTCCTATTTATATTGGTGCTGTATTGCTTCTGTCTCTTGTCTCCACTGTGTTTTTCCCACTCACCCTCCCTGTTTTTGTTTTGGTGTTAATCTTGGTGGCTTTGAAACTGCCCGCCCCTCTTGTAAGTTTGTATTTGGATACTACTCCTGGTCCTATCTCATTTGCTCAATCAACTGAGTGCAGTGAGATCATATTCGTATTTCAGGCACTCCTACTGTGTACAAAGAGAGCATTTGAGAAGGACAACCCCTGTAGCCTCCTAATCCTGCTGAGTTCCCTCCCTCAAAAAAACAAAAAAAAAAAAAAGAATATATATATATATATATATATATATATATATATATATATATATATATATTCAGCTGCTCTTACTGTAACTGTCTTAGTTGCTGTTCTGCATGCTATCTTTTCAGTTGTTTTTACTCTGCACTTATTACTGCTTGTTAGCAGCCTTCTAATTTAATGCCTTCTGCACTTGTTTTTTTTAGTCATTTTTTAATTTAATTGCATTTAATTAAACAGTATTTGCCATAATAGTGATACATGTGTGCTAGCCTGCAATGCATTTGAATTGTATTTACTGCTGTTTTAGCTGCTTTTCTGTAAAAAAAAAAAAAAAAAAAAAAAAAAATCCTAGCTTGTTTCCTGCCTTTCCTGTAACTTATCTAGTCCAGATACAGACTTGCTGCATCCAGGACTATTTGTAAGCTCCTGAGCCCCCAAGCCTTCCTGTGTTGGAGGGAAGCCTTATAGCTTATCAGTGGGAGTGGTAATCATCAGGTTGTACTTATTTGACTGCCTGCACTTTTAAAAAGTTGTTTTTTGTTTGAATAAATTGTTTAACTGTTGTAGGCTACACACTAAAGTGCGATAGCCTTTTCTGATCGCTTGTAGTCGTTTAAAGCTGTTTTAAGTGTACTTTTTACTGTTTTTGCCATTTCTTTTAAAAAAAATAAATAATTAAATTTCTTGTTTCCTGCATTTCTATGCTAGTATAGTCCAGTTTTCAGGCTAGTGCTGAATTCAGGACTGTGTTACAAGTTTCTGAGTTACCCATACCTTACTTGGATAGAGGGAAGTTTCTCTGTTCACCTGTGCGAGACGGGAACTTTGAGCAGCCATCTGTTTCTGGAGGAGTGATTCCAGCCCAGAAGTTAGTAGTTTACAAACCGTGTTTGCACGGTTTTGTGCGCAGGGCAGCACCGGTTAGCTAGGGTTAAATTATTCCTGGCTCCACTAAGTCTCCTCTTCAGTTTTTCGCATGAAACTAGTCTAACTCTCAACCTAAGCACTCAAAAAGCATCCTACAGTCCAGCACTTGCTTAGGCCCAATAGTAAGCACTAATATACCTCGACACTTGACTGCCCAGCAGGGCAAGGCTCTTTATCCACCCCTCACCAACCAAGCGACTAAGCAGCTCACCCTACTATTCAGGCATGACCAAAGGGCAACTTCAGGTGTACTCTCAAGTCCAACTGGTGAATCTGGGTATCCTGAGGCAATGTTACAACTGCCTCATGTACACAGACAGCCATCTCCTCCTACCAAAAAACACTAACATATGCGAGAGATGCAATTATACAACCAAACTGGAGGATAAGGTCTCTCCCCCCAAGACTGGAACAGACAGTCATGAGGATAAGGTTATCACTAGCACCACACCTCCAGCCTCACATAAACCTACTAAACCAGCACTGGCAAAAAATGCACATAAATACACAAAATCATACTCAGAGGCTCTAAATAAAAACCTGCAAAAGCATCAGAGAGCTCCAAAGCAGACACCCACAAAACCTGCACCTCCCGTCACAAACACATAAAACACAAAATCAATGTGCCGCAGAATCACAGCCCTTAAGGGCGAAATAACATACCTAACACACTAGTAATAGGTGACTCAATAGTCAGGCACACTGATGCCCCACTCACTGGGCTGGACAAGGAGAAGGTCTCCTTGTTAGCTGCCTGTTGGGAGCCAGAATCCACCATATAACACAAGCACTCAGGTCACTCCAGAACAAGTACAAATATGACTCTGTCATTGCTTATGTTGGTGTGAATGACCTGAGATGTACCTCCCTGGACTACATGAAAAGAGACATGGAAGAGCTCTCTGATCATGTAGCCCAGGCGGGTATGACCCTGACCCTGAGTAGAATCCTGCCCTCACCAAGAATGATACCTCGGTATAAAGAAAAAATGATCAATTTCAACAACTGGCTAAGCTTCTGGTGTCATTCAAAGGGGATCCAGTGTCTGTTAGCCTGGGATGATATGCTCGACAAACTGCATTGCTTCGCAAGAGATGGCTTGCACCTGTCACCCCTTAGCTTTCAAATACTGGCCAAGGCTTTTGCTGCCCCCATAGTGCCTTTTTTTAGGCAAGGCTCAAAATTCAAACGCACCTCTGTAAACAGCACAAGTAATAAAATGAGGGTTATGCTACTCAACGCCAGGAGCTTAAATCTCAAAATGCATGTGCTCAAAGCACTCCTAAGTATAGAGAACATTGACATCTGTTCAGTAACTGAAACCTGCTTCAAGGCTCCAGAGAGCACTCCAGCACTACTGGGCTATAACTCATACCACACAATTCAGCCATAGAACACGGACCAAAACACAAAAGGAGGGGGTTGTATCCATATTCATCAAGGATACCAACACCTCCAGGTTAGTGGCGCAGCATGATACCTCTGAGATCATCCATGTGCAGCTAACATTGGGCAAATCTGCAATGCAATCTGTGGCCTGCTACAGATCACCCTCCATGACCCAGGGCCACCACTCTGCCTTTCTGGAGACAGTGGAAAACATGAAGGTCCTACCGAACACCCTTATATTGGGCAATTTCAATTACCCTACCTTTAACTGGGAAAACTACTTGAGTACAAACTCCCAGGCTCAGTGCTTCCTGGAATTTATCAACTCAAATGCCCTGGATCAGCTGGTCAGCTCCCATACCAGAGGCCACAACATATTGGACCTGGTCATCACCAACATGGGCGACAGGTGTTCCGTACCAGAGGTCAACCCGTCACTGGTTAGATCAGACCATAAACTAATCATCCTGGATGTCCACACCCCGCTACCACCCTCAACCAAGGAAACCACAATGAAAAACTTTTCTAAAGTAAACTTCACCTTACTTAAGGCAGAGGTGGTTAGTTTCACAGCCCCCACGCTAAAGGATAACACTGCCCAAGATGCAGAATCCTTTATAATTGCACTCTATGAGCACCTACAAGGATGCATGGATCATGCCAACCATAGCAAAACCAAGACTCACTCCCCTAAGAGAAGGAAACTAGTCTGGTGGATCCCTGCCATAAACAGGTTATACAACAAAAGGAGGAAACTAGTTCAGAAAAAAAGCAAATCCCAAGAAGGAAAGACATCCTGATCACTATCAATAAGAAACTAAGGTCCCTCATAAAATCATCCAAGGCTAACTTCGAAAGAAAAATAGCCAATGATTTGAAAGATAACCACAAAGCATTCTTTAGCTATGTCAAGAATCTAAGTGGCAACTCGCAGATATGCTCTGTGCTAGTGCAAAATAGCACAAAATATACTGAACTTACTGATATTGCTAACATCCTGGCAGATGGATTCAGTGCAAACTTCACCTCCCTCTCACCTTCAAAAGGGCCCACAACAATACCGAAAAAGTGTAGTGTCCCAGAAATCACAGAAGCACAGGTGAAAACAGCCCTTTCAAAAGTCAAAAACACAGCATCAATGGGGCCAGATGGTGACCCAGGCTGCGTCTTGCACAAACTACAGAACAAACTAACCCCCCACCTAAACACGCTGTTCAAACTCAGTCTCTCCACAGGCTACATGCCCATAGAATGGTGCACAGCAACGGTTATTCCGCTCCACAAAGGAGGGGCCATAACTGACCCTGGTAACTATCGCCCCATAAGCCTGACTAGTCTGGTCTGCAAGGCTATGGAGCGCATCATCATGGAACTCATTAACAAAGACATTGGGAACCTTCAAACACTTGACCCGACCCAGTTTGGCTTTGTTAAGGGCAGATCATGCCTACTAAACCTGGTTGACTTCTTTGAGACAGTCACCAAGGCCATAGATGAGGGAAAGGTGGTTCACACAGCCTACTTTGATCTCACCAAGGCGTTCGACACCATTCCTCACTCGAGTATTATAGAAAAACTCACCAGCCTGAACATAAACCCCTATGTCACAAGATGGGTTGCCAACTGGCTTACAGACAGAACTCACACGGTAAGAATAGTGGGCTCCAGGTACGACTCTAAACCAGTCACAAGTGGTGTCCCGCAAGGCTCGATTCTGGGACCCCTACTGTTCGGTATATATTTCTCAGAAGTACAGGCAAACACAGGAGGACTATAGCTAACCAAGTTCACCGATGACTGCAAACTTGCAGCCATAACTGACTCTCCGGCTGACACGGACATCTTTCAAAAAGGCCTTACTGAGACAGACACATGGTGTCAAAGTCATGGCCGCAAGCTAAATGCCAAAAAATGCATAGTCATCCCGTTTGGGAAAAACAAAACACCCACAAATTACCACATAGACAGCAGCTCCCTTAATACAGAAGAGATAACAAGAGATCTGGGGACCCAGGTAGATAGTAATCTTTACTTTGACAATCATATTGCCAAAGTAGTTAGGAAATCATTCTATGTGGCCCATCTAATTACTAAGGGGTTCGCATCTAGAAATAAAGAGGTTATAGTGCCCCTCTACTCATCACTCATCAGACCCATCATAGAGTACAATGCCACATTTGGGATTTACCTCACAAGACACTTCCAACAGCTGGAAAGACCACAAAAGCACCTCATCAAGAGGATTACTGGCCTCAAACATATGTCCTATGCAGCCCGACTGAAAAAACTCCGGCTGTACTCAGTGACATATCTCTTACTCAAGGGTGATCTCTGCCTGACTCACAAAGCCATGTCCAACTCAGAATTGATGGACATGCTCCACCTAAAGAAATCCAAGTCACTGCGAGCCATGCGCTCTAGTGAGCTAAACCTCGCCACAACAATAAATAGAACATGCTGGAGGGATAGATTCCTGTCACAGAGACTCCCCATGCTTTGGAACAAAATTCCTAACTACATTAGGCAGAGCCCCTCATTAACACTCTTCAAGAGAAGCCTTGACGAGTGGATGGGTAACAGAAAATACACCCCTGGGATCACTTCATTGGCTGTACTTGACAGAGGCCCAGTTAATTAATCAATGGGCCGGCGAAAGCCGACACACTCTGGCTAGGCTTATAAATGCCATCGGGCAGATAGCCTAGTACCTACCTGTGAACCTATGAACCTAAATATAATCCACATCCATAATCATCTTTAAACATCTCAAATTCATTTGAGGGTAGCTACTCTCCTCAGCTCAAACAATGTCCATCTTCATAACATCCCCTTTGAAACATTCTGTTCTTTTTTTAAAACAGAACATTCCACAAATACAGTACATAATATATATATATATATATATATATATATCTATATATATATATATATATATATATATATATATATATATCTGCGGTGGTGGTGCTGCGGCAGTGTTGTCGCCTCACAGTAAGATGTTGTCCCATTCAATTCTCAGCTAGAGCATCTTCTATGTGGAGATATGCGTGAATGGGCATCCCTTCATTGAAGGTTGTGCGTCAGAGCTGGTAACTTGGCATGTAAAAATCTGATGCCAATCATTAGCGGACCAGAGTTCCGCTGTGGCAACACCTAACCGGTAAAAGCCGAAAGACACAACAACAACATATATATATATATATATATATATTTTTTTTTGTCCCTCTTTGCCCCATCTGGATGCCAGACCCTACCAGGCCATCTCCTAGAATTACTTTGTGTTTTGCTGGGGCTGGTTGCGGATCTTATGAGCATCACAGGGGTCTTGGCCATCTCTGCATAAATCCATTTTTTTTTGTTTATATGACCACATTCATCAATTACACCTGAGGAAAACTCTCTTCCTTGCATCAGTCCTCCCCTAAAGGATTATCACTGATGAATGCCCAATCTTCTCCGCTAGGTCACTATTTGAACCCAGGTCATGTGGACCATAATTAGGCCCTTATCCATCTATGTTACTAGAGTAATTGTAATACACACACTTTTGATGAAATACTTTTGCATTTCTTACTTCTCCACTCATGAAATATTTGCTACATAATTACAAATGGTTTGTTATAAAATTAATGACTGTGAGGGTTATTACTTAGGATATGTAGCTATAAAATTGTTGTTAAATTGTTCTTATACCAAATAAATGTTGGGTTTTACTGAACTTGCACTTTATTTTGTCAGTTTCTTCAAACTCTACATTGTGATGTTCATTTTCTTGATTTATGCAGTTAAAATGATGTCTTGTTGTAATTGGAGCTTTTGTCTACTGTGTTCTACTGTGAATGGAGTGTAAGCAGATGGACCATCCTAATAAAGAAACAAAAGTAAATAATTGATTAACAAACTAAGTACCGACCTAAAAATAAAACAATAAAATCATCAACATGTATTTATTTATTTTACTTGCTTTCTGGGATAGAGCACCGATCTCCATGGTGTCTGGTTAAATGACTTGCTCAGAGTCACACAGTTGGAGGCTGAGGGAATCAAACCTTGGACCAATGGGCCACAGGAAACAGCTCATCAATGATTCTTTAATATAGACAATCATAACAGAAGTATCATTTCAATATGAACTGTTTTCATCTCATTTATGCAGAGCTTTAGGGTTTCACCGTGAAACACTGAATTTTGCAATACTGGCGCTAAAAAGAAAAAAAAAAAGAAAAACTACTAAGACTAAAC
The DNA here is from genome assembly GCF_019279795.1 of Protopterus annectens. NCBI lineage: Eukaryota > Metazoa > Chordata > Ceratodontiformes > Protopteridae > Protopterus > Protopterus annectens. Next base: position 62,923,666 of record NC_056743.1, on the reverse strand, counting down.
GGCAAACAAAAAAAAAAAACTACACACACACACACCAAAACAAATGACATGTACAGTTTTACAAAATACATAAAACTCTTACTCCCTGCGTGGTGGCAAGCCGCCCCCACCCCCCAAAAAAAATAAATACACGTATCAGATAAGAAAGAAAAAGTGAAAAACAAACACCCAGTTCCTCTTCCCGAAGTGTAATCTAACATTCGTTCTCTCGTGTAGCTAACTTGTGATGCTATCAGCATTTCTTAACAGCATGATGATAAGCAGAAGGATTCTATTCTTTATTACTGCTCATTCCAGCTAGCGATCCACTTTTTACGTGAACTGGCCTGGACAATAACAGTGATTACATCATTTTCTCTTTCATCTGTTTGCTTGGACCTGTTTATTGCCTAACACCTGTATTAATAGGTTGCTTTGTAGGGCCACAATCCCCAACAGAAAATGCAATTGGCAAATACCTTTAGTTTTTTTTTTTTTTGCACTTACACCTAAGTCTCAGATTTTAAGTCAGGCATAAACATTCTATCTCTTCCTCAGCTTTTCTATATACTCTTTACAGGAACCAGCTATTACTTTAATACTAATCCACTGTTTGATTAAATTAAGTACCTGACCTTAACCCAGAAGATTTACTAAGTATCATCAGCACCTGGGAAAATGTAGCATGACTGAAAGGAAAGGTTTATGATGACTTCATGTTTTTGTACTAAAATGGAAAAGAAAAGCTTTAACCTTTTTACTACAAGGAATTAGTTATATTTAACTGGCTATTCTCACATTGATGCCAGATGTGCACAGTCTTACAGGTTCATAGATTCATAGGTGTTTACCAGGGTAATGACCACAAGGGCCTTTTTAAGCCTAGCCATGCATCTCAAATCTCTGACAAATTCTGATACCCTGTAAGGGTATAAGCATGGGCCTGTGAGATGAACCAATTACAGGTTACCTGTGTCCACTCGAGACATAGCTGGCAAACTAGGGATGAATTTCTGTTTTCCCACCCAATTGTCCAAGTTGCCCTTGAATTGTGTTAGGGAGGAACTCTGCTTCACATGGATGGGGAGCCTGTTCCACAGATGGGGTAGTCTCTGGGATACATACTTATCTCTCCAGCAGGTCCTATTTATATCACAGGCAAGGTTTAAGTCTTTAGAATTGGTAATTCTGGTGTTGTCTGTTTTGTGGAGATGCAGGAGGTCCATAAGAGTGGGGTCTGACAATGCCCTGTATGCCAGGCATAGATCTCCACTCAAAAGCCTGTAGGAGACAGAATACAAGAATAGGGCCTTGAGGCGGTCTGCATAGGACACTTTACTTATGCCCCTGTATTCTTTTAGTGGGGAACCACTGTGGACATTCCAGTTGTTGGAGATGCCTGGTTAGGTGCATACTAAAGGGGGCACTGTACTCAATGATAGGTCTGATGAATGCCGAATACAGTGGAACAATGACGTCCTTGGACTTAGATGCCATACATTTGCTTATAAGTTGTGCAACATAGAATGATTTCCTCACCACTGTAGACACATGATGGTCAAAGGCTAGATTACTATCTCTGTGTGTCCCTAAGTCCCTGACTACTGGGTCAACTCTAAGGGGTGTGTTGTCAATATGATAGCTGCCAGGGATGGATGACTTCCTAAAGGATACCATTATGCATTTCTTGGCATTTAGTTTTAGTCCATGGCTCTGACACCAGCTGTCTGTCTGTCAGCCCCTCCTGGAAAACATTTGTGCCAATGTGAGATTCAATAACAGCTCCTAATTTGCAATCCTCTGCAAATTTAGTCAGCCAGAGACTTCTGAGAAGTAAATGCCAGAAAGGACCAGTCCAAGGACTGATCCCCGAGGGACTCCACTTGTGGCTGGCCTCTTTGTAGAGGTGGACTCCCCATTTCTAACTTCCTGGGTCCTGTCTGTGAGCCAGTTGGCTATCCACTGGGTAACATACAGGTTTGTACCTAACCTCTTGAGTTTGTCAGCAATGCCTGTGTGGAGTATTGTGTCAAATGCCTTGGCCTGGTCAAGGTAGGCAGTGTGAATAATCTTGCCCTCATCCATTGTTTTAGTGACTTTCTCAAAGAAGTCCACCAGGTTGAGTAGGCATGATCTGTCCTTGACGAATCCAACTTGGGTTGTGTCCAGTGTCTGGACTTTTACTATATCTCTATTGATGATCTCTATGATAATTCTTTCCATGGCTTTACATATAAGACTAGTGAGAATTACAGGTCTGTAGTTTCCAGGGTCTGTAGATAGCCCACTTTTGTGCAGAGGGATGACTGTTGTCTTTCTCCATTCATGAGGCACTAAGCCTGTTTGGAGGCTACAGTTAAATAATAATTCCAAAAGCCCTGATAGATCATGTTTCATGCTATTTAGACTGCATCCTGAGGTACTGTCTGGACCCACTGATACAGTGTTCTTAGTCTGAGAGAGAGCATTAAGGACCTCTTCCCTAGTGACAGCAGGGGGAGTTATATTTGATATTTCCTGAGGGAAGGTTGAGGGGGAGAGAGGGGTAAATTTGGGGCTGAATTTGTCAGCCAGGAGGTTTGCTATATCTTCTTGCTCAGTATAGGTGGCTCCATTTACAATGAGCTCTACACACAATTGTGCATTGCCTTTGAGGCTGCAGATATAGCTAATGAATGCTTTGTGGTTGCCCTTAACCTGGGAGGCCAAACATACCTCAAATTTGGCTTTGGTAGACATTATTTGTCCTCTGAGGTGTTTGTTTAGTTTGATGGGAGGGCTTTTATCCTGCTGGGTGCTGCACCTCCTCATTTTTGCCATGATTTTCTTTCTCCTGTTATACAGACAATTGATTTTGTGATTCCATCAAGGTGACTTGTGTTTTGAGTTAGTTCTGTACTTCTTCATGATGGGTACAGCATGCTCTATGTAGCTATTAACATGCTTGTACAGGGTTTCTGTGAACAGTTCTGTATAGGCAGCAGTGTTCTCAGGGTTTATGGGGGCTTTAAATTTAGGTTCTCACTTAATAGCAGGAGGGTAGCCTTAGAATAGTTCCTGAATATTCCAGGTTTAGCTGGGGGTCTAGGCTTTACTTTTACTTCAAAGTAGTTCAAAGTCAGTTCAATGAAAAGTGTTGTATTTAGATGAAAGTACAGCTTCTGGGTTAGGATTCAAAAGTCAGGTAAAAGGATTACAAGGAAAAAACACTACTGACAAAACACAGGAGCAATGTCTTCCATCTAAATAGAAGTGTTTGATTCTGATAAATTTTAAATTCACCATAAAAAGGAAAAAAGGAAATACTTTATTTATTTATGCAGCCACTACAGAGATCACTTTTCTTTTAGAAGAGGAGGACTTAACTTACCTGTAATTGATTTTCATCTGCATTAACAACTAATACCAACTTACTTTGTAATGACAAAGCATACACATGACTTGAAACATGAAAAGGAGCAAGCAGAATATACTTTAGGCATGGTTTTGGACTACATACATTTAAATAAATTCATCCTGTGCAAATGCATTAGTCTGTAACATTTTCCATTCCAAATGTTTTGTATATTTGAAAAATGCTGTATCAACACCAGACAATACTTCTAAAATTATGGGGAACAGCATGGGGTCCAGCTGTGCTGGGACTGGGACAATTTTTTTCAAGGTATGAGCAAGTTAGAATTACAAGAAAGAGCCATCAGTAACTTATAACACCAATGACTGAGTCCTGGAATTGGAAAGATATAGTGAAACTAAGGAGCACTAAATGTGGACAACAGTTATCCTTCAAAGTTACTTTTGTAGTTGGCAAGCCCCTCCAATATCTTCCCAGCTGTAATTCACACCCCCTATATATACATACACATCTGTCTATCTATCTATCTATCTATCTATCTATCTATCTATCTATCCATCTATCTCTCTCTCTCTCTATCTATCTATCTATCTATCTATCTATCTATCTATCTATCTATCTATGTTCCCCTGTTAGATTATCAACTGCTGAAACTGTCAACTGGCAAAACAATGATACTAGAAGACTGAAGAGTCAATGTCTATAAATTCCAGCAGCAGGTGTTTGAGATTATAGTACAATGGAGACTGGGGTTGGACTTGGTATTTGTAATTAGCAGTAAGTATTATATATATGTATGTATGTATCCATGCATGTATGTGCACACCTACTACATATATGTCAACATTCTGAAACATGGAAATCAAATTTAGTATATGCTAATTTCCATTTTTGCATATTAGCTATCTCTACAGACAATACTAACAAGTTTTGGAATTTAAAAGTGTTAGTAAACAAAATTATCTAGTTATGATGAGACTTGGTTCCTCCTTACACAAAAAAGAATGATGTAACAAAATCAAGACAAACAAACAAAAAAATAAATAAATAAAACACTGCACAAACTAAATAATAACATTGAAATGCAGTTGTCCCTACAAAATCATTACATTCAAAGTTTGTTAGGTTTAGCACTTTCATCCTTTATTTCAGACGTCATCAGAACCAAAACATCCACTAAAATAAACATTTAAATAACCTATGGAGCCATCACATGACCCAGACTTCCCATGCTTAAAGAAAAACACCTCATTCCATCAAATACAAAGATGTAATATTTAAAAACCTTTAAAATATAATAATAAGGATAACTGTCTGTATGTAAAACACTTCTTCAGAACGCCGCTACTTTTAACTTTAACACACTTGCAATGTTCATATTATCATTCAACCCTGGGGGTAAAAAAAAAAATCCAACTTATTTTGCCAGTCAGCCCATCTTTCATCACGTATCACCCTATCAATAGCTAAAAACTTAAAACACCAGGTAGATCAATTACTGACATTGCAGTGCTACACTCCCAAGTTTGTCATCCTTCAGACGAGACCCATCTGCTTGAGTCTGTGATAGCTTATGTGGATATAAAAGATCCCACAGCACCTATCGAAAAGAGTAGGCATCCTTTTATTATACACATATTTACATAAAAATACAGATATTTAGAAATTTATACAATCATTTAAAGTTAATTTCCTGTTTTTAAACATCAACCTTTACATTCATATAATTCTTATTTTTTTTTATAATTGACCCCCACTCCTTTTTCCATAACCATAATCTAATCGTTTTAAAATGAATGGCAATATGCAATTTCTATTAAACATAATTTCATGAATTCATTCATTGCATAACACCAGTACTACATAAAACACTTTTTCGTCCACTTAAACTTTTTATTTTTGTTTATATTCTCATGGTATCTGTATTAAATCATATCCATATTTATATCCTCATTATTCTTGAAAAATTTCAAAAAAGTCTATACATAATTTATTCCATAATTTTTTAACTCTCTCACATTTCAAAAGACCATGTTCTGTTGTTTCTTGTTCACCACAAAACAAACATATTCTTTCATTTTTTGTAAGTCATATTTGCCTTTATGGGTATTTTTTTTTTATTCTCAATCTCCATAAAATATCTTGACATTCAATATTACAGCTAGACCATTTCTTAATTTCTATAATTATTACTTCTGGAATATTTTACCTTGGATTAACACAATAATATTTCCTCATAATATTTTTATATTATATTTTTCTATCTTCTGCTTCATCAATCCTTATTTTCCATATTCTTAAAATTTAATTCTCTATTCCTTCATTGGAGCATTCTTTTGTTACTTCTTATTTTGTCTCAGAATTCCTTATAATTGCATTTAAATACATTTGTCACTAAATGTGCATTATTTTATTAAGCCACTTCAATACCTTATGCAAATTTAATGATGCAGCATATAGGGGTCTATATTACATCATTGAATGCTTAAATAAGCAAAAGCTTACAATGTCGAAACCCCAGAACAGCGATTTTTTTTTCCAAGGGAAAAAACAATCACTGTTCCAAAAAAAAGCAAAACAAAAAAAAACCCTTTTAAAACAGTACATAACGTCCCCCACACCCCCCTACTTAAATGTACCAACTCCAAGATCACACTACAGTGCTGAAAATGGCAAAGTAACGTAAATAGCCAAGTGAATTCTTTGCTTAAAAGCCGTTTTACTATTTTGCCTTTTCATTCTTTTATGGTCGATCAAGATGCATTCGACAGAATGCATCTTCGATCACATAACAGGAACCCGCATATAGCATTAAATTTATCATGTCTAATCCTCCTCTTATATTCATGTATAATGAATCCCTTTTAACAGAATTTAATCTCAATCCCATACAAAGAAGAATGTTCATAGGTTTGTACTAGGCTATCTGCCCTAGGGCATTTATAAGCCTAGCCAGAGTGTGTGTGGCTTTCACCACCCCTTAGGATGAGAATACTACGCCCTTTTAGGGTTTAGTTTACTGTGCCTCTGTCTAGTAGTGACACAGAGATGACCGCCGGTGTAAACCTACGATCTCCCATCCACTCGTCAAGACTTCTCTTGAATAGAGTCAGTGAGGGGCTCTGCCTAACATGGATTGGGATTCTGTTCCAGAGTGTAGGGAGCCTCTGGGTTATGAATCTGTCCCTCCAGCACATCCTATTTATTTCTGTGTTGAGGTTTAAGTCTCTTGCTCTCGTGGCTCTGGTGGATTTGGATTTACTGAGGTGGAGCATGTCCATTAATTCCGGATTGGACACGGCCTTGTACGTCAGGCACAGATCACCTCTGAGTAGGCGGTATGCGACTGAATAGAGCTGGAGTTTTTTCAGTCGGGCAGCATATGACATATGTTTAAGACCCTTTATCCTCTTGGTGAGGAACTTTTGGGGTCTTTCCAACTGCTGCAGGTGACGGGTAAGATACATCCCAAATGGGGCATTGTACTCAGTCATTGGCCTGATAACAGAAGAGTACAGGGGCACAATGACCTCTCTTGATCTAGATGTGAAACCCTTCATGATAAGGTGGGCAATATAGAAGGTCTTCCTAACCACTTTGGCAATGTGAGTGTCAAATGAGAGGTTACTGTCAACCTGGGTCCCAAGGTCCCTGATTACCTCTTCCGTACTTAATGGATTACCACCTATGTGGTAATTTGTGGGTACCTTGTTTTTCCCAAAGGGTATGACTATACATTTTTTGGCATTCAGCTTAAGGCCATGGCTCTGGCACCAATTATCCATTTCTATGAGGCCTCTCTGAAGGATGTTTGTGTCGGCTGGAGTATCAATTATGGCGCCCAGTTTGCAGTCATCTAAGAACTTTGTCAGCCACAATCCTCCTATGTTTGCCTGTACCTCGGAAAAATAAATGTCGAATAAGAGGGGTCCCAGGACTGAGCCCTGTGGGACACCGCTTGTGACTAGCTTAGAGTCTGACATAGCTCCAGCAACTCTGACCCTGTGGGTTCTGTCCTTGAGCCAGTTTGCAACCCATCTTGTGACATATGGGTTTACATTTAAGCTGGTGAGTTTGTCTATGATGCCCGAGTGGGGTATTGTGTCAAAGGCTTTTGCAAGGTCAAGGTAGGCTGTGTGAACTGCCTTACCCTCATCAATGGCCTTAGTGACTGTTTCAAAAAAGTCGATCAAGTTCAAAAGGCAGGATCTGCCTTTGACAAAGCCAAACTGGGTAGGATCCAATGTCTGTAGGTCCCCAATGTCTTTGTTTATGAGTTTCATAATGATCCTCTCCATAGCTTTGCAGACCAGGCTCGTCAAGCTTATGGGGTGGTAATTTCTAGGGTCCGTAGAAGCACCGCCTTTGTGAAGTGGTACCACTGTCGCCGTACGCCACTCTTTGGGTACGTATCCTGTAGTAAGGCTAAGATTAAACAGCAGCCTTATGTGTGGGTTTAGTTCCTCTTGGAGTTCATGTAGCACACAGCCCGGGACACCGTCCGGTCCCATTGATGCTGTGTTTTTAGCTTTAGAGAGGGCGGCTCTCACCTGGGCATCTGAGATGTTAGGGAGGCTACACTCTGCTGGGATAGTTATTTCTCCTTTTGGGGGGGAGGGGAGGAGAAATTTGCACTGAACCTGTCTGCCAGAATGTTGGCAATGTCAGTGGGTTCAGTGTATTTTGTATCATTTTGGACTAACTCTGAGCATATCTGAGAGTTTCCACCCAGGTTTCTAACATAGCTAAAGAAGGCCTTGTGATTGTCTTTTGTGTCTTTTGCGATTTTTCTCTCAAAGTTGGCCTTGGATGATTTTATGAGTGATCGTAGTTTTTTTGCTAGTACTGATCAGAGATGCCTTCCCTTTTAGGGATTTTGCTCTGTCATGTAGTAGCTTCCTCCTCCTGTTGTAGAGTTTGTTTATGGCTGGGGTCCACCAGACCGGGCGCCTGCCTTTGGGGAAATGGGTCTTGGTTTTATTTGGGATTGCATGATCCATGCATTCTTGAAGGTGCCCGTAGAAGGCATTTGCAAAGGATTCAGCAGTGTGGGTTGTGGTTTCCACTGGCCCAGGGGCCTTGAAGGATACCACTTCAGTCTTAAGAAGTGTGAAGTTGGCTTTTGAGAAGTTCTTCACTGTGGTCTTTTGTGCACGGGATTGGGGCGGGATGTGGATTTCCAGTGAGATTAATTTATGGTCTGATCTTACCAAAGAGGGATATACTTCCGGTGTGGAGCATTTTGTCCCCATGTTTGTGATGATCAGGTCTAGTATATTGTCTCCTCTTGTGGGAATGGTGACCAGTTGTTCCATTGCATTTGAGTTTATGAATTCTAGGAACCTTTGGGCTAGGGTGTTGGGGCTTGAGTAATGTTCCCAGTCTATGTTTGGGTAGTTGAAGTCTCCCAAAATGATGGTATTTGGAGAGACATTCATACTCTCTAGTATCTTCAGGAAGGCTGTGTGGGGTTCCTGAGTTTGAGAGGGTGGTCTGTAGCATGCTACAAACTGTAAGGCAGTTTTGCCTATGGTTAGTTGCACCTGGATGGTGTCCGATGCTTCGTGCGTTGCCACTAACCTGGAGGTGTGGGTATCTTTGATGAATATGGATACTCCCCCTCCTTTTGTGGTTTGGTCCAAGTTTTGGGGCCAGAAAGCATGATATGAGGTAAAGCCTGATAGTGCTGGGGTGCTCTCAGGAGCCTTGAACCAGGTTTCAGTCACTGCACAGACATCGATGTTCTCCATACTGAGAAGGGCTTTGAGGGCATGCATCTTGAGGTTTAGACTTCTGGCATTGAGCAGCATTACCCTTAGTTTTTTTCCACTTGTGTTTTCTAGGGAGGTAGGTTTGTCCTTTGAGCCTTGCCTAAAAAAGGCACTATGGGGGTGGCAAGAGCCTTGGCCAATATCTGGAAGCCCAGGGGTGACAGGTGCAAGCCGTCCCTTGCGAAGCAGCGTGGCTTGTCAAGCATGTCATCCCAAGCAGACAGACATTGGATCCCCTTAGAATGACACCAGTAATTAAGCCAATTGTTAAAACTGATCATTTTGTCTTTGTACTGTGGCATCCTTCTTGGTGAGGGTAAGATGCTGCTCAGGGTCAGGGTCATACCGGCCTGGGCTACATAATCTGAGAGCTCCTCTATGTCTCTTTTCATGTAGTCCAGGGAGGTACGTCTCAGGTCGTTCACACCGGCATGTACAATGACTGTGTCATATTTGTACTTGCTGTGGAGTGACCTGAGTGCTTGTGTTATGTGGCGGATTCTAGCTCCCGACAGGCAGCTTACTGTGACCCTCTCCTTGTTCAGTCTGGTGAGCGGTACGTCAGTGTGTCTGACTATGGAGTCACCTATTACAAGTGTGTCTGGCATGTTGTTTGGCCTTAAGGGCTGTGACTGTTTAGCACACTGACACTGTGAACTATGTGTTGCATGTGCTATGTCTTGAGGTGGCGGTTGCTTGGGTGTCTGCTTTGGAGGCCTCTGTTGTTTTGGTAGATTTTTAATCAGCGCCTCCGAGTATGTTTTTGTGTGTTTATGTGTTTGGTTTGCAGTTGTGATAGTTTTATGTGAGACTGGGTTTGTGGTGTGCGTGGTTACCTTCTCCTCCTGACTGGTCTTGCCAGTACTGAATTGAGGGAGCTCAGCCTCCAGTTTGGCTATATAGTTGCATCTCTCGCATATATTTGTATTTGTTGGGAGGAGGAGAGGGTTGTCTGTGTACATGAGGCAATTGTAACATTGCCTCAAGATTCCCAGATTCACCAGCTGAACAGGAGAGGACGCTAGCAACTGACCCTTCGACATGCTAGAAATAGTGAAAAAGATTGCTGTGTAACTGAGTCAGAAAGGACCTATAGGGAAATGGGTACTCAAGGGAATTTAGGTAAATGAAGTACTTTCTTTTGTTTAAGAGTGCTTTACTTGTATAAAGAAATGCTTTAGGAGCAAGTGCTGAGCTTTTCAGATAGAGTATAGGCTGTTTAGATTGCAAGTAGAACAGTTCTAAGGGAAAAATTGAAGAGCAGACTTTACGGAGCCAGAAATATTTTAAACTTGATTAACCGGCGCTGCCCGATGCTGCTCTATGGGCAACTTCGCGCTAAAGCACGCAAAAGCGGGCTTTATAGCAGGGGGTTGAAAAGAGCCAGGAATTGACCCAAAATGACCAATAAACTACAACTTGCTGGGCTGGAACCAATCCTCTAGGGACAAATAGGTTGCTCAGTGCTCCCCACTCCCACTGGCGAACAAAGAAGCTTCCTCTTATCCAAATAAGGGTATGGATAGCACAGGAACCAAGACAAAGCCCAGAGATCAGCAAAATCTAAAGACTGGACTATTCTAGTTCAGAAAAGTGGGAAAACAAGGATATTTTTTTTTTTTTTTTCACAGAGAAAACTTCTAAAAGTTTTTCATATATTCTAGGAATCATAGCATTAGATAAATATGAACTCTAATCTATTAATACTTGTTGTATCTTTCGGCTTTTCCTGGTTAGGGGTCGCCACAGCGGAACTCCGGTCTGCTAATGATTGGCAGTAGATTTTTATGTACCGAGTTGCCAGCCCTGACGCACAACCTTCAACGAAGGTATGCCCATTCACGTATGTCAGACACTTAGCTGAGAATCGAACAGGACAATGTCTTACTGTGAGGCGACAACGCTACCGCAGCACCACCGCCTTAATCTATTAATACTGATTTATCAAATTTACTTTTTCTTATATGCTAATTTGTTTATTTTCCAAAATATGCATACATATTTTATTTCTGTTATTATATTAGTCCCTTCCTTTTTTATTACTTTCTTTATCAAAATTTAACCTTAAAACAGACATTTCTTTCACTGAAAATTATATACCTGCTATTTTTATGTCAACCATTCCTTTACTTTACTGTTTATTAAGTCATACCTATTTCCCTTAAACATTCAACTAAATAGGTAATAACTTTTCTCATCCATTTCCTATTTTTAACTGTTATAATAATATAATCTGCATATGACATCATAAGTGGAGTTTCAGCTTTCATTTGAATTCTAAAATTGCATTCTTCATTTTCTGTTTAACCTCTCTTACTCTTGTATTCATAACTAAAGCAAATATACTACTACTCACAGGTCACCCATCTTATACCATTGTTCATATCTATTTCTTTACATAACCAACCATTAAGGCTTTTACTTTATTATTATATGCTGTTATACTTACTTGATTTATTTTATTGCTAACATTGTACTTTGTGCATATCCATTATTTCCCAGAGTATATCATGCCACATTGAATCAAATGCTTTAATATTGTCTACCATAAGTATGGATCTTGTTTCTTTCTAACTATATCAGTTGTTTCTCTCACTATTAATAACTCTTAACATCCTGTTACTTTAATGCTATACTCTTTCTTTATTATATATTATATCTTATTCTCAAATATTTTATGTATTATTGCCATAAATATTTTATAGTTTGTATTATTTTAAAACTATTGTTCTCCAATTTTGTATATCTTCTTTTCTACCTTTTTCCACATAAATTTTAATATGCCAGTACATAATTCTTTATACTTTAATTGTTAATTTAACCACTCATTCAATATTCATAAGTAATTTTTCCGCCATTCTTCCAGATTCTTATATATTTCAGACCCAATATAGTCTGGACTAGATGCTGACAGAACATTTAACTGTTTAAACACTTTTTGTAATTCATATAGTGCAATCTGTTTTTCATATTCTTTATTTGTTCAGAAAATTGATTTATTTCCCAAGTCAGTACACTAGGTCTTTTTTTTTTTTTTAACTAAGCATTTCTTCCATATACTTAATAATGATTTCCATTATTTTTGCTGACATTGCTTAATATTAGCTTCTTTTAGTTTTATTTCTCTCTTTATACTTCTATCCTCCTTCACTATCTTACTTAAATAAGGTGAAACTTTCTCACTTCTGCCTTGTAAAAATATGTTTATCCAATAATTCCTTAATTTTCTAATACTTTTTCATATTATCTGCTATCACTTTCTAAAGTATCAATCACATCTCTATATGTTTTAACATATTCCTGCTTTTCTTTCTTACTTTACTCTGTCAAAGTAAATTATCTTTATATTTTCTTTCAAAAGTAATCCACCATTCTAACCAATAGACATATGACGTCAGAGAAATGCAGTCTCTCCATAACTGACTAATTTCTTTTTTGTTTCCCTTTTTTATGCAGTTCCTTTTCATGTATACTTTTTATATCCTTCCCTAGCTTTATATGTTCTTTATTATGATATATTTTCAACCATGTTGCCAAATGATCTGAGAAACCTGTTACAACAGTTTCTTCTTTAATTATACAGATATTATACATATTCCTTCTGATAACCCCCCCTAAAAATCAGACTTTAAAGTATCTTTTTTATAAGTCTATGTTTGCATATTTCATTACTTCCAGCATATTTTTACACCATTCATTGTTTCTATTTCCCCTTAAATCACAATTGAAATCTCCTGTAATTATATCCATATTTACTAATACATGTTCCAGTATTTTCTTTAATAAATTCTCCTTCCCTATCTTTACTAATCATATAAACATATATAGCAATAATTCTATAAAGCTTTTCTTGCCATCTTACATTTATAATTGTTAATTTACCCATTTTAGCTAACATCCAAAATCTTCACCACTCTTCTATGCAAAACTGCTATTCCTGAAGTCTGGTCTTTCCCTATGTTCCATATTACCTCCCCATCCCATTTTTTAGGTCTGCAATCTTTCTAGATATGTCAAAAATCTTTTATGATCCAGAATAATAATACTGACATCATATTTGTTACATCAGTCTAAAATATCTATCCTTCTTGTAACACTCTGTTACTTTCCCAGTTTCTTAATTTAGGAGAAACCATCTTATTCTTACACCAGTTTCTGATTAGAAAGAGTTGTTATCCATTCCCTTTCTTCTTTTCTTTATATCGATGACTTTAAATTTATTTTCTAATCGTTTACTCTTCTACCAATAGAATTTCTTTTCCTATTACCATCTTCCAGCTTATATCTTCATCAATTTCTGATTCTAATTCATCTCTTTCATTATTTTTTCAGTAACTCCTTTTTTTCTTCTATCTGATCTTCAGTCATGTTTTGTTCTTTATCCTTGCTCTGATTTGTAGTAATCAAGTAATTCTTTGTTTACAATCCATTCATTTTTTTTTTACATTTATAACATTAAAGTTCATATTTCTTTGCTTCTTTTCCTGATTTACAACACATATATAACATTTTTATCACAGTTAAATGACTATCTGCTCTTCTTTAATACAGAAAAACATGTCTTTGGTTGTCCTCAATATTTTACCATTAATGTTTATAACAATAACACTCGGAATATGTCCATTTTTTCAATTTCCGTTTTTAAAATGACATTGCAGTCAGATGCCCCAGCCTATAAACCCATTGTCATTAACTTTTGAAATGTCTGTTATTTATTTACATATATATATATATATATATATATATATATATTTTTTTTTTTAATTTTCTTTCAACTTCTCTTTTTCCACTTCAGTTTTGAAACTGTATATAGATTTTCTTTTTAGTTTCCTGAACTTTACTACATATTCATTGCAAGAATTATTTTGTCTTTTTTCAAACTGACATAAAAATTTCTCCATACATTCTACAGTCTCAAAAAATGTTACAAAATGTCTGTTTATTAACTAAAACAAATGTTCTCACCTTATGTATTCTCATGCCCAAAAGTAAAATGCCATCATCCCATACCTCATATCTGCCCAACTCAGGATCTCTTTTAATTTGCATTCTTACTAAGAATTTTCTTTTCATACTGTCTAATTTTTTCTTCTCTCATTCTGTCTTTTGTATCTGCTACTATACGTTTACTTTGCTTTTCATTGCTTCTACATCCTCATTTATTTTTTCCATGATATCACCCTATGATATTTCATTCTCTGGTTTATTTTAATTAATTCCTGCAGTAAATCATTCCACACCCCTCCAGATTAGACGGTTGTGAAAATAAATTCCTCTCCCACTATCTCCTCAGTCAGTTCAAATGGCTTTTGCTGAAATGCTTCTTCAGATTCCTCAGCATCATTAACATTATATTTTTTGAGCTGGTGTTCACCTATACAGCCTTCAGTTGATTTTCCTTCTTGTTCACTATCCTCCCAGCCACCTCTGCACTAGGAACAGGATGTGTGCAAGTACTCTCATATATTAACATTGTGAGTACTGATCATGATTAGGGGAAGTTTCCTGAAACCCTGGCCAAATTCACCTAACAGTATAAATGTTGCATCAGGTCTTCACTGAAAATAGGCTAGTATCCTAAAGGGACTAACCCGGTCAACAAAGGCTAAATACATAAATCTTGTCAATGTTCTTGTAGGTCTCCTTCAAATGATATCTCTTTTAAAAAAAAAACAATCCAGACTGTTCCTGTATAATAGCACTAGGCATGTCAAAAGCCTTAAATAATTACCAGCCTAATAATATCCATTAACAGGGAAGAATCTTCTGTAATGTCTGTCACCAGGAAATGTTTGGTTTAATATTTCTAACATTAGAATTTATATTTATACCTAATCCACCTGGCTGTATTGTCTCTCTTTAAAATAGTTGGAAAATCAGTCTCTCTCAATTTTACTACTTCTTGTATCATAACATTCGATAAATCCTCATGGTAGACCCATTCACTTGACATATCTTTTATGTAGCTGGATTCATGTAAAATAATTGCTTTATCAGAAGTAATCTTATATGCCCAGAACCATTGTCCATTTACAAGGCTTCTTTTCTGGGAGTAGGGGTAACAACTTTTGCAATATAAACAGAAATTGCTAAATGTTAGTTTGTAGTAAAGTTTTGAATGAAAACACTTATTGGTTAAATTCTTTTATAAATAAACATCCAAAAAGTTAATCCTACTTCAGAAATAGAGGCTTTGAAAGTTAAAGATTCAGTACTTTGGTTAATATAACAAATAAATCCATCCAATTCTTCCTCATTCCCCTTCAACACAATATATCATCCAAAAATGAAAATAACCACTCCATTCTATGCTCAAAGAGCTATTAAAAAAAGCAACTATTTTCCCAAGAATGTCAAAACTTCATTCACAAAAAAATGTGGTACAAGCTGCCTCCTTTCCTACTCTACTGATCTATTTGAAGTACTCCCCTTCAAAATAAATGAAATTATTGGTGAATCCATAAAACATTCAATCAATTTTAGATCAGTGGCAGACATCACCTTGTAATTAGTAACAGTTCTTGTAATCTATTGTATCCCTATTTTGTGTAATAGTACCATAAATAAATTCTTAATATCTATAATCATAAACATATCAGCATTAAATTGAACTCTGTTAAATATGCTATAAGTTCAGAAGTTCGTCTACTGTGCATCTGATAGTGTGAAAGCATTTTTTCAAAACCCTTAACCATTTTATAGACACAAGTTCAGTATGTGGGTGGAGAAGGACTGTGTTCACCTTTAGGTTTCCTTTGAATTAAAAAATGATTTGGAACTGATTAAGTTATTATTTCTGCTATCTACCAACATTTGCTTACTCTAAAAAAATAGTCTTTTAGTTAGGTGTTTCCACATGTGAATTGGTGCTGGAATTGTATTATAATCATCTCAGGCTCGATTGGTCATGTCTTGAATGAACTTTTAGAGAAAAACAGTGCATGTAGGTCAGATGGACTGGTTGAGGTGTATAATATGGCTATGATATACTCACTAAGTATTCTTTCCCCATGCTATGGGCAGATGCAGTTTACATGCACATGGCCAGTGACACACTTTTGAACTTTATTCACCAAAGCAGACTGATAAAAGTCTGAGGCTTTAGTATATGTATCTATTCACCAATCTGCTTATTGCAGACTCCATTTGTTGGGTCATTATATTATCTGGCAGTCAAAAGTCTGTAGGAAAAAATTTGCTTACTCAGGCTATTGGGCTAGCACGGTATTATCTAAACAAGATGTAAGAATATAATGGCTCACATTAGGACACAGTATTTACAAGATCAGCAGAGAAATGTATTTAAGGATTTTGACATAAGGTTCTGAAGTAGGCAGCTGGAGCATTCTTTTGTGAGGCAATAGCCATAGACAGGGTAATGCACTAGATTTCAAATTTAAGGGAAAAAAGATAACTCTGTGTATTTCCATTACCAAAGTCAATTTCCCTAGTTGTACGAAGTGATCAAGCAAAGAGCAGAAATTACAAGTACCCAGTTAAAGGAAGTATCTATGATAACTAAAGTGTGCAGGTTAAAACTACAAGTCAAATAAAATTATGAAAATGCATTGCAACTGTAATGAAGATTAAAAAGAGTGCCATGAGGTACACACAACATATGCAACTGAAATTGTAGGCTTGAATACCAGGTGTACCTATGAGAGACAGTTTTGTCCTGCATTTATGGTTTGTAGAAGCTGTAGTGGAAACAATTTTCAAATATATATGAAAGAAAAGAGAAATGTGAATACTGCACAGAGCCATACTAACAATATATTTTATGTCATGCTGATATAATAACATGCTTAGCAAATTAGTGAATATGACATGGAAGTAATTCCTTAGAAATATTTTATTAAACTCCAGCAAAAACAGTGATACAGATGCTTATATACTAATATAAACAAAAGACTAAAGTCACTTTTTTCTGCAGTGATTTGTAAATGATACATGTTCTAAGATGATTTAATATCTTGGAAAAGCCCTGACTGCTGTCTGCTCTTGCCCCAGCATCTTTTGCCTTAGTACCCTGCTCTCCTTGTGCTATTCCTGCACTAGTCTCTAGGAACCTACCTATCTGGTGGAAAAGGACCCTATCCAAATCCCTGGAGTTTCATCTCACAGCCTTAATTCCCTGCACCATCTCTCAAGGATACAAGAAATGCCCTGCTCTCCTTGTGCTGTTCCTGCACTAGTCTCTAGGAACCTACCTATCTGGTGGAAAAGGACCCAATCCAAATCCCTGCAGTGTCATCTCACAGCCTTAATTCCCTGCACCCTCCTCTCAAGGATACAAGAAAGTATGTTGTTGTCTAATTCTTGCCAGTGAAATTGTTAACCATTGTATTATTGCTTTAGGGGTTCAAAAGCACCCTCCGAGCCAGGACAGCCAGCAGCCTCTACACCCTTTCTTATCTGCCATATTACCCACTTACCTCCTATCATTCGTAGTAACCCCTTTTACTTGCAGTCACCCCTTCCCAGTTCTAAACAGCTAGCTCCCTATCAAACTTACCTGCAATAAAAGACCTGGCCACTACCTCCTGCATACCCTCTGATTTCTTGTTTCATTACCTTAACATTTCTGAAGTCCCAGACCTCCTCTTAATTCTCTCTCTTCACCCTTTACTAAAACTGTCTACAACTACCTATTCCATCATAGACTTCTTACTTATCTGTGCTCTTACCCACTCCTGACTTAACTAACTTACCTTCAGTATCCAGCTTTGCTGATTGTTTCTTCTCCAGCTGCTTCACTACCTGTCTCAACCCGCTCCGTTTGCCCTGCGGGCTCACTCCGCTCCCCTACCCTACCCCCAATTCCCACCCACCCCAGGGGTCTTATTCTTATACTACTTAACCACACCCTTTCCCCCTCCCATCACTCTCAGGGAACCTTACCATTGGCTGTCACACTTCTATTCATCCTTCTATAAACAATCCCTATCTCTCCAATCACATCCTTCAATTTTGTTCCCTATCCACACCTACTTTACTCCCATACTATTCATCCTTTTCTAAACACTCCCTATCTCTCCAATCACACCCTCCAATTTTGTTCCCTATCCACACCTACTTTACTCCCATACTTACAACAACACACCAAATACTTATCCATCCAAATGTATAAACTATCCACCCCAACACACTTACAATTACAGCTGTTACTTCTACTACTTATTCTACTACCTTTAATTTTAACCTACATACTTACCTCCTATGAACACTCAATATATCCACACATTCATAACCCCAATAAGCTAACTACCTCTTCTCCCCTACCAATACTCTCTAACCATGTAAACATAACATCTACACCCAGCTATCTACTGGCAAAATTTCATAGAATACTCCACATTAGGTATTACACTCTCAATCCCAAAACATCTCCACATCTATACAGCAGATTCCCAAATCCAACCTTTCTAATACAACTCCTCTCATTAAAAGATGGAGACATTCACCCAAATCTAGACCCTACAACAGTTCCTACCACACAACTCCATAATCCCAATCAATCCAACATTCATTCCCTTACTCAACATACAAACTCACTCTTTATAGCCCACCTCAATATATGTAGCATTAATAACAAAGTCTCACAACTCCATGCTCTCTTGGAAGTCTACTCCTTTGACATTCTTTGTTAAACAAAAACCTGGTTAAAGGCTGTAACTAAAGACAATGAAATAACCCCACCCAGATATAATATATTTAGACTTGACCATGTAGCAAAGAAGGGTGGGGGAATAGCTATCCTATTTAAATCAGGGATACAGATCACCACATATGACTTTAAACCACCTGTAGATTCTACTGCTGAATTTCTTATTTCCAAACCTCAACTCAACTCTTTCAAATCCATCTTTATTGTCTGTATCTATCTACCTCCTGGCAATAACAATGCCACCATAGAAGATATCCTCTGCTGGCTATCTCAAAAGTTACCCATAGAAACCATATTCCTAGGTTATTTTAACATTGATTGGAATCGCTGTAGCAGCAGCCACCCTACCACTCACATTAACCTATTTGGTTTTACTCAAACCATTACCTCCACTACCAGGATAAACAATCCTAATAAGAAAGAAAGTACCTTGGATTGGATTCTCATAAATAACCATCCCCATATATACGAATCTGGAACCCTCCCTGATGATGTAAGTGACCACTCGCTTACCTACATCATCAGGCATAAGACCAATGTTTCCATTCCAACCACTTTCAGGAATATTAGATCCAAGAAAAAATGTAACCCTGATCTCTTTCAAAGTGAACTAAGAGCATGCAACTGGTCTCCCTTAAAACAACTCCCACTGGAGGAAGCTGTTAAATACTTTATTTCCAAATTCCTAGCCATTCTAGATGACCATGCACCAAACCGCTCTATTAGAATTAAAACTAAATCTGCCCCATGGCTTTCAAAAGAAACCAAACAAAAAATCCACCTCAGAAATAAATACTGGGCCAAATGGTGAATGACTAAAAACCCTGTAGACCGACAAAACTTTAGACAGCTGAGAAATAACACTAAGAAAGCTATACTGTCTGATAAAAGAATCTACTACCTACAATTCCAGCAAACTAAACATAATAACCCACAAAAATTCTTGGCAAGTATTAACCAACTACTACACCCAGGTCAATCCATTACACCTAACTCACAAAGCACAAGCCAGGAGAATCCCAAGCATACTGCCAATGCCTTCAATACCTTTTTCACTGAGGCCATTCAAACACTTGCCAGTCAGCTATCACCTAATAACTTTACTTTACCTACCTCTAACACAACTCCACCCCCTCCATTTCTCTTTCAACCAGTCCCTACAACATATATTCTCACCCTTATCCAAAAACTAAAACCTTGCTCTCCTTCAGCAGACCAAATACATGCTGAATATCTACAGAAATCAGCCAGCTCCATCGCCTATCCCATTTCCATTCTAATCAACAGAGCCATCAGTGAAGGACAAATCCCTAGCATCTGGAAAGTCTCCCATATTATTCCCCTTCATAAAGGTGGAAACTCTACTGAATTCTCCAACTACCATCCCATAGCCCTACTTTCACCTTTGGCAAAACTAATGGAAAAATGAATCCATAAGCAATTTCTAAACGACCTAATCCAAAATAACTTTCCAGCTGTCAACATGGTTTCAGACCTTCCCACAGCACTACTACTGCCCTCCTTTCCTTTACTGACTGTATTAACAAAAACTGTAACTCCAATATGCTTTCCTCCGCACTATTTATCGATCTGTCCAAGGCATTTGATATGGTTAATCACAAAATACTTATAAATATCCTCAAATCCCTGTCACTAAATGCACTCACTATAAAATGGTTCCAGTCCTATTTAGAAAACAGACAACAGGCAGTGCTTTGGCACAACACTCTATCTACCCACCTGCCCGTTAACATTGGCGTCCCTCAAGGGTCTATATTAGAATCCCTTCTTTTCTCCATATTTATTAATGACCTTCATCTAGCAATCCCCCAAGCTACATGCATTCAATATGCAGACGATTCCACACTTATAAGCACAGCCACGTCCACTTCCAAACTTCACTCCCTTACCCAAAAGGTATTTAATACAATAGAACAATGGTTTACACAACATTGCCTCCTCTTGAACCCCCAAAAAACTAAACTCCTCCTATTTAATCCTACTCGTAATTCCTCCCCAATAGATTTCTCAGTTACATCCACTAATGGTACTCTTATATCACCTGACCCAACTACCAAACTACTTGGTATCACCATAGACAACAATCTTAACTTTGATATCCATATCAACAACAATATAAAAACTGTTAATAAAAAACTCTGCTCTCTCTACAGGGTCAAATCCTTCCTTTCACCAACAGCCAGAACAACTATTGCTCAAACTCATCTAAGCTCTACACTCCTCTATGTCTCACCCATATATACTAATCTATCTAAAAATAACCTCACCAAACTGGAAATCTCCTACAATAACATTGCCAGATTTGCTACAGACAACCCATTTAGAACCCACCACTGTTATAGTCTTAAGCAGCTAGGATGGCTAGAACTTCAGAATCTGCTTAAATTCCACCAACTAACCATTGCCCATAAGACTCTTTACCAACCTTCCAGTACTCCTATACTATCTACCATCATCATCCCTCTTTAATAATTTCTGTGTTAACCTGCAATGTTCATTGTAAATATAAATGTTTTTATTTCTTTTTTATCCTCAGAGCTTATCTCCCCAGGGTATAGTATATATTCTACCTGCATTTTGCAATGTGAGGTATTCAGACCTCTTTTATAATTCTGTCTTAACCTGTAATGTTATTGTAAATTTAAATGTTTTGGTTACTTTTTGTTTGGCACGGAGCTTATCTCCCCGGGCCTCTACTGAAAATGGACATGTATCCAGTTAGACTAGCCTGATCAACAAATGTAAAATAAATAAATAATGAGTGTTTGCAGCTGTCAAGAGTATAAATGAGTATGAATGGAAAGCACATACATCAATAAAAAGAAGTTATAGCAAAATAAGTGGTGAATGGCGTACATTGTATTGTAAAATAAGACACTATTCACATTCATCCTGCTCTGTAAGATATGAATAATGTAATTAGTGGAGAGTATTTGTTACTCATACCTTAATGCTGAAGAAGTGGAATCAAGAATGCATTTTTTTATTTCATATATTAATCTTTTGTTGACAGGTTTAGTCCCACATGAACAGTGATGTATTTTCACAGTAGACCCAAGGCAGCATTTTTACTAAATAGAGGTAAACTTATTTATATAGTTATTGCTTTTGCTGACCAGGGTAGTCTGGTGGGGTTGTTGTAGCCCTTTTCAATGGATGCAAAGGGAGACAAGCTCCAATAATAAAATAGGCATTTTTTTACAATAGAGAAAAAAAAATTAAAACTTAAAGTTACAAAGTGGACAGCAGGTATATTTGGCCAGGGGCACTTCCTGTGTGTTTGCTGCAAGGTTTCAGGACGCTGGGCTGATTTAGAGCAAAATGAGAGATAGAGTGAGAGTGAGGGTGAGAGAGAGAGTGTGTAACAGTGAGTGGGAGACTGAACATAGACAACCTTTGAAACTACAGCTCTCACCATGTAGCAGCTGTGGAAAGTAGATAAATATTTCATGCTGTTACAAATTGCTAAGAGCTTTGGTATACTACTGCCAACAGATGTTAGTATAATACAAAGTGCTCACTATCACAGCTGTGTTTTAGAGCTTTAAGCATGAATAACTGATAAGCCAAATTTAAACATATTTTCAGAAAACTTCACATCCCCATTATATTACCTCAGCAGGCTGTATGGTATGTCCAGTATCCTTTGTTGAGGCCACAAAGTGAAAACAATGTTGGAAAAAGGAATCAGGGCAGTACAGATGGTTCAGAATTTAGATAAAATGCATTTTTAGCCAGATTTTATTGGGTTAGAGAGGGGGCCCTTTTGGACATGTGTAAATTTAAGGCAGTCAAACTGTATGCATGTTGACTAGTTACACAAGCCATGAGTCAAAAGAAGGAGATTCTAGTGTGGACAAGCTAACAGATGAATAATGTCAGCCACATGTGATAGTCTTGTTCGTAGGTTCATTGGTGTGTTCTAGGCTTATGGCCCTGGAGCCTTTACAAGCTTAGCCCAAAGGATTACCCTGGCATCGTGCCACCCGACCTTAGTTCCCAGTGCCTCTATCAAGTAGAGCCACTGGAGTGATCCCCAGGGTAAATTTTCTATTTCCCATCCACTCATCAAGATTTCTCTTGAAGAGGGTCACTGAGGTGCTCTGTTTGACATTCTATCCTAAATGAGCATTAAAAAAAAAAAAAAAAAAAAAAAAAAAAAAAACTTATCTAATGTTCTGTAATAATTTAGTGTATTCATCTATTGAAATGTTATGTAATTATCTGTAAAACAACTTCTGGACATGCACTCTACATGTCATGTTAAACATTTAATATATTGATCATTCTTAGTTGGAGCTTATCTCCCCGGGCCTCTACTGAAAATGGACATGTATCCAGTTAGACTAGCCCGGTTAACAAATGTAAAATAAAATAAAATAAATAAAAAAATAAAATAAAATGTACTTTTGCGGCCTCTCCAGTTGTTGTAGGTGTCTAGTGAGGTACATGCCAAATGGGGCACTGTACTCAATGACTGGCCTAAGGAGAGAAGAATAGAGGGAGTCAATAACGTCTTTCTTCCTGGATGCAAAACCCTTAGTAATGAGATGTGCCACATAGATGGACTTTCTGACCACAGTGGCAATGTGGTGGTCAAAAGAGAGGTTGCTGTCAACCTGTGTTCCCAGATCTCTCATAATGCCTTCTGTGTTCAGTGGACTACCATCGATGTGGTAATTCATGGGAACTGGGTTTTTCCCAAAGGGGATGGCAACACATATTTTAGCATTGAGCTTAAGGCCATAGTTCTGACCTCAGTCGTTGGTCTCAAGGGGACCTTTATGCAGGATATCAACATCACTTAGGGAGTTAATAATAGCTCCCAACTTGCAATCGTCTGTGACCTTTGTCAGCTAGAGTCGCTTCATGTTGGTCTGGACTTCAGAGAAGTAGATACCAAACAGAGGAGGACCCAGGACCAAACCCTGTGGGACTCCACTCGTAACTGATCGACAGTCTGATTTGGAGATAGCTACTTTCACACAGTGGGTTCTATCTGTGAGCCAGTTTGCAACCCACCTGGTGATAAAGGGGTTGATCCCTAGCTTAGTATGTTTTTCTATGATTTCTGAGTGGGGAATGGTATCAAAGGCCTTGGCCAGATCAGGGTAGGCTGTATGAACCACCTTGCCTTCATCCACACCTCTGGTGACTGACTCAAAGAAGTCAACCAAGTTGAGCAGGCATGATCTACCCTTCACAAAACCAAACTATGTGAGACCCAGAGTTTGGAGATTCCCTATATCCTTGTTTATTAGGTCCATGATGATGTGCTCCATAGCTTTTCATATCAGACTCGTCAGGCTAATGAGACAATAGTTCCCAGGGTCTGTAGTCACTCCTCCTTTGTGGAGAGGGATGACTGTAGCAGTGCACCATTCGGTAGGGACAAAGCCTGTGGTGAGGTTAAGATTGAACAGGGCACACAGGTGAGGGGCCAGTTCACTCTGTAGTTCATGTAGAACACAGCCAGGGATATTGTCAGGTCCCACAGAAGCTGTATTCTTGGCCTTGGACAGTGCTGTTTTCACCTGTGCAGCAGTAATACTGGGTGCCTGTCAATCTACTGGTATTGTGATTGGTTCTTTGGGGGGGGGTAAAGTTGGCAGCGAATCTGTCAGCCAGTATTTTGGCTATATCTGTTGTCTCAGTATAGGAGGTACCATTGTGCAGTGGTTCAGAGCAAATCTGGGTACTGCCATGGAGATTCTTTACATAACTATAGAAGGCCTTGTGGTTGTCTTTACTATCTGATACAATTCTGTTTTCATAGCTAACTTTAGTGGATTTGATGAGGGATCTCAACTTTTTGTTGAGGCTGATAAGGGAGTATTTCCAGTTTTGGGACTTCACCTTATTCTGCATCAGTTTCCTCCCCCTGTTGTAGAGTTTGTGTATGGCAGGGGACCACCAAATTGGCTTCCTTTTTTTGGAGGGGAGCATCTTGGTTCTACTGGGTATGGCGAGATCCATGCATTTGTGTACGTGTTTGTACAGAGCATTGGTGTATGATTCGATGGTCATGCAACTATTCTCCATTTGCATGGGTGCCATGAAGTTAGCCACCTCTGTTTTTAGGAGCCCAAAGTTAGCTTTGGAGAAGTTTTTCATGGTGGTTACCTTTGCGGGGGTGGGGGGATGTGGATTTCCAAGGTGATTAGTTTGTGGTCGGATCTAACCTGGGAGGAGTTGACTATTGGTGTAAAGCAATGGTCACCCATGTTAGTAATGACCAGATCAAGGATGTTGCTACCTCTAGTGGTGGTAAGAACAAGCTGGTCTAGGGCATTGGAATTAATGAATTCCAGGAAACATTGGGCAAGTGTATTGGTACATGAGTAGTTTTCCCAGTTAATGGAGGGGTAGTTGAAGTTGCCCAGTATGATAGTGTTAGGTTGGACCCTAATATTCTCCAGGGTGCTTACGAACGTGGAGTGTGAGTCTTGGGACATAGTTGGGGACCTATAGTAGGCTATGACCTGAATCACTGTCTTACCCAATGTTAGCTGCACCTGAAGTATCTCTGATGCATTATGTTGGGCCACCATACTGGAGGTGTGCACATCCTTTATGAATATGGAAACACCACTGCCTTTGGAGCTTCGGTCCAAGTTCTGGGGCCAAAAGGTGTGGAATGAGTTATAGCTTGGTAGTACAGGGGTGCTTTCTGCTGCCTTGAACCAGGTCTCTGTTACAGCACAAATGTCGATGTTCTTCAGTTTAAGGAGTTCTTTGAGCAAGTGAATTTTCAGATTTTGACTTCTAGAATTGAGCAGCATGACCCTCATATTGCATTTGTTTGTAGATGTTATGGTGGTAATTTGGTCTTTGGAACACTGCCTAAAAAGGCACTATAGAGGCGGCAAGAGCCTTGGCCAATATCCTGAAGCCCAGGGGTGACAGATGATGGCCATCTCTGGCAAAGTATCGAGGTCTGTCAATCATGTCATCCCGGGCAGACAGGTACTGGATCCCCTTAGAATGACACCAGAAATTTAGCCAGTTGTTGAAATCAATCATTTTCTGCTTGTACTGTGGTATCATTCTGGATGATGGTAGGATGCTGCTCAGGGCTAGGGTCATACCCGCCTGGGCTACATAATCCTAGAGCTCCTCCATGTCTCTTTTCATGTAGTCCAGGGAGGTATGTCTCAAGTCATTCACATGCACATGTAGAATGACAGAATAATATTCGTACCTGTTGTTGAGGGACCTGAGTGCATGCATTATGTGGCAGACCCTGACACCTGACAGGCAGCTGACTGTTACTTTCTCCTTATTCAACCTAGTGAGTGGGACATCAGTGTGCCTCACTATCGAGTCACCTATGACTAATGTGTTAGGCATGCTGTTTTGCCTTAGGGTTGAGTGGCACACTGTTTAGGAGAGTTATGTATCTCATGATTAGTGTTGTGTTGTGGTGGCCGAGTGCGTTTCTGCCTTGAAGGCCTCTGCTGTTTGGGTAGATTTTTATTGAGAGCCTCCGCGAAGGTGGGTGTGTGGTTTCTGTTTTTATGTGAAGGCAATGCTTGTGTGTGTTCTGTACAGCTATGTGTTCCATGTGGTGTGGTGCAAGTGTTGACCTTCTCTTCTTGACCAGCTATTCCAGTCTTGGCTGGAGAGTGTGTGGCTTCCAATTTGGATATATAAGTGCACCTCTTGCAAGTCTGAGTGCTGGGAGCTAAGAGGAGAGGATTGTCGGTGTACATGAGGCAGTTGCTACATTGCCTCAGGATGCCCAAGTTCACCAGATTAATAGTAGAAAGCACAGGGAACTGACCTTTAGACATGCCTGGAGGACTGGGCATTAATAATAAGTACTAGAGCTGTTTCCTTGTAGAACGTTTAGTGCTGGTAGTACTTTTGTGTGCTACAGTTGTTACAGGAAGTCTGGTAAAGTGCTATACTAATAAGCTAGTAAAAGTGCAAGAGAGGAGAGAACTAGCAGATCTAACCAGTGTGTGCATCAAAATCTACTCAACATGAAAGAGGTAAATGCAGGTTCTGCGAAAAAAAAAGAAAAGTGGAAACGGTCATGTAGCTTGTTGCTAGGACTGATACGCTCATGGTAGAGGGCCTGTATACTGAAACGTATTGTAATGTGGCAAGACTGTTATACTGGGGATTGAGCAAACACTACAATATTGTAGTAGTTGGGAAGCACTGCAAACATGAACCCCAAAGAATTGTAAAAAATTATGTTTATATCAAAAGGAATCACCTATTACCCACAGTTCAAAAACTTGATGCAAGACCACCAGATATAGTAGCCCAAGGAAAAAAGTCAAAAGTAACATTGATCATTGAAATTGTTATACCCAGTGATTGCAGCGTCTTATGTTCACAGAGACACACAAAGTCACAAAACACTGGGATTTGCAAGCAGAAATTATAGCAATGTGGAAGGAGGATACCCAGGTACTTCCAGTAGTTCCATTAGGAGTAACAGGTCTAATAAAAAACTACAGTCATATTTAAATAAGTTAACAGTACATGCAACTCCATATGAATTACATAAAGGAGTCAGTTCCGGGTACATTGCTAGTGCTGCAAAGAATCCTTTTGGCTAATATCAAAGACTGAAACAGTACTAATTCTATGAACTTTAATCATACCCTGATTTAGGAATGGAGTTCATTTCTGTAATTGAATTAGAAACCCAAAAGACTTGGAGAAATGAAACCAAAGATCTAGGTTGTTCCACTTCTCTTATAGCAAATGGTACAATTATTGTGTTGACTTGTCAAGTATCCCTGAGTGAAAATTCCAAACACATACATCTGACCTCTACTGAAAATGGGCTCTGTCCCAGTTGGACTTTCCCAGTAAACAAATGTTAAATAAATAAATAAAAACATGAAATGCCATTACAAGATGGCTCACACAGGCATATTCCAGTAATACTTTAGTATCTCAGGACAACGTGAGCAATAAAGAAAATCTAGGTCATCCTGGACAGTAATTGAGAAGCACAGTTTGAGGTATTGTAAGAAAAATATAAAGACAAAACTACATTCTTTCCCCTTCACAGTCAGATAGGGCTAAATTGTCTCACCTCCACACATTTGCTGTTTTACTACAGATAGAAAGAATTCTGCTGATTTTAACTTAACAGGCTATACTTTTGTGCTGGTGATGCAGGTCTGAAAGAATCAGTTTAAACGGAAATCTCCATGTGATGATTACAGTAAAATTACTAACCTATAAGTACTATGCAAGTAAATACCAGCCCAAAACTAAATGTACATATTTAAATGATTTAATTTATTATCCTTTACTTGATCTCTGAAGCTTGATCTCTGACTGGGCTTAGAGATTTATCCTTAACCTTCTGCAAATACTTGTTTGAGCATCAGTTATTGAAGCATTTGAGATAGTTCTTAAACCCCGGTAATATCACAATTATTGTAAGATATTTTTATCATTCCTCCTGAATGGTGAAAGTTATTCAAACCCCATTTGTTCACTAAGGAATAAATGGGGCATACCTGTGGTTTCTATGTGTGAATTTCTGTATTAGCAGATGTGCTCCTGTAAGGAGGACATTTCTGAGGCTATCACAGAAGAGTTTTGGCTTATAAACACTATCATGCCATATGAGGAGTTATCGCTTCAGTGATCTGACAAAACACACAGAGGCCTATATTTTCTGGTATTCCTGCTGTTGTTAATTAAATCAGCAGTAGGTGCTCAGAAAAATATTTAATTAATATAATTTTATCTGAGCTAATTTAATAACAACCCCCACAGTATTTTTTTTGTCTGAGCAAAGTACAGAGAATTGTAATGTTTTATGGAAAACACTGCAAATCCCACTATGGAGAGAAGGTAGAACAGCTGTGCTTCTAACTTTATTCTAATGTTCTATGTGCAAATAAGATAGAGAGGAAACTGATATATTATTCAAAATCTCAGCCTTGCTGTCAGTCTGGACTACATGCATGCTTCATTTTTTTTGAAAATCATGTGCTCTGTTTAATATTAAGAATTGCCATAACATTTTGTAAATAAAGGCTTATCTAGTTTGTTTGTATTTGAGTTAGCTCAGCATTTATCATGGTAGTGTGTCATAGCAGTTTTTAAAATTATTTGATGACTTCCAGGAATTCGAAGAAAGAAAGATATATAAAGCATTCAAATAAAGTAAAAATATTGTCTTCAGATAATTAAGAATGACATGTGAAAAGTGTAACCATTGTTACACATTGCTTTAAATAAATGCAGAATTTTGAAATATCTAATTAAACAACTCACCAGCCTTTATAAAATTATACTCATGCAGAATAGCTGATGTAGACATTAATTATAAGTGGTTTTCCGTAAACCTCAACAACACATGAATAGTTGCCTGGGATATCCACAAATGCAAAGCAGATTCTGAATCACCAAACCTTAGTAAATTTGTAATAGAGAACAAGCTGATGTGTACAAAAATGTTACTTATCCTCCCCTTGTGTCTGAGCAGTTCTAAGCAATATGAGTCTAAAGAACATATGAAGCATTTGTGCTGACAAAAATTATACTAAAACTGCCTCTCCACCTACATTACAGAATTCATCTTGTAGGCATGCAAATGGTTCAGTGTAGCACCCTTCCTGGATTGGCCTATCCTCTCTGATTAACATATCTTATATGTTATCAATATACTTGCTTAAATTTTCTTACTACCCACCCTATTTTATGCCTCCCCTATCCTGACCAACGTACAATCTTCCATTATTCACAAACTTGAGTCAACATACAATAAAGTTGCTAGATTTGCTGTAAATCATCCCTGCTCCTCCCACCACTGCCTGGCCCTACAGAAACATCAGTGGCTTGAACTCCCACATCAGCTTACTCTCACTCAACTCCAAGCTGCTCACGCCCTTCTCAATAACCCCACTACCTGCCCATCACTTTCCAAACTTGTCCTATTACACCCCAATCATCCTCTTCGTAGTTCCAACCAACTCTTACTACTGACCTATAAACCCTGTAAAAATATAGGCAAAAACCTTTATAAATACTCTGTCTCTCATAGCTGGAACAAACTCCAATTACATATCAGAACTATGACTCATGCAGGGGGGCGTGGCCAAGGATGAACACAGGATAGCAGCAGATTTCTTCAGCTCCACCAATTTCATTACATTGACAGGAATTAATTACTTAAAAAATTAATTCTTGAAGTAATTTTCTTTCTAAATATGTTTGTTTTATATAGTTCTTGAACTATATCTAAAAAAGAAAGGAAATCTTAATAATATTCCTGTCAGAAATTACTTTGGAAATTTTCCTGTCAGTTTATCAGTCTGAAATGAGTTCCAGTAAGACAAATTCTCAAGACTCCAGCATCAAGAAAGAACTTCAGTCTCTGATAATTATAGTCCAGCAACTTACTGCTAAGATGGATAAAATGGATACTAAAATAGACACTTTCATAGAAAAAACTACAAAACAAATAGACTTGTTACATATGGACCTGCAACAACAGAAGATCCAGATGACAGGCATAGAAGAAGCTGTGAATGACATGGAAAATAAAATACAAGAACAGGAAATCAACATTGAGTTTCTGCTGAAACAAAATACACATTTACAAACAAAGCTGGATGACCTGGAAAATAGATCTAGGCGCAATAACATTAGGATTTTTGGACTGCCAGAAAATATTGAAGGTAACAATATTACTTCTTTTTTAACAACATGGCTCCTAAAACTTTAGATTTACCAGAAGCATTCTCTTTTGGTATCGAAAGAGCACATAGATCTATAGCTAATACTAACTCTAACAAAAACTATCCTAGATCAGTTATAGTTAGATTTCTATCATCTTTGATAAAGAGATGGTTCTTAAATCTGCTTGGGCTAAAGCTCCTGTTAAGTTTAATGAGACAACTGTGCGTTTTGACAATGACTATTCTTCCATGGTAATTGCTAAAAGAAAAGTTTTTCTGCCACTAATAAGGGAGCTTAAAAAAGCACAGTTTAAAACATACCTTTTGTTTCCTGCCAAGCTTAAAATCTTCCTTCCTGATGGTCCTAAGGTCTTCGATGATTTAGACTCTGCTTTACTGTTTGTCAAAGAAAAAAGGATTTTGGATAAAATAGAAGAAATGGAACGGGCTAGTTCTTCATTAAAGAGATTGGCAACTGAAGCTTCCTGGAAGACTTCAGAGAAGAAGAAGAGACTAAAAAACAAATGATTTGTTATATGTTTTTTTCTCTCTCATCATTTTAGTTCATTATTAATCTTTTTGAATATAGTTCCTGCATTTCCAGAAAGCCACAAATATTTTGGAAAAGATTTAATCAAAGTTATTCTCTATGTGCAAAGAAATGTTTTGTTTCATAACCAGTCAAAATGCCTGAGGATTTAATGGCAGGCTGTGACTCGATTTGTTTTTCTTTCTGAAAAAGTAAGGTTAGTAATTTGATACATTTTTTATCTTTACCTTTTTTTTTCCTTCTTCTTTTATTATTTTCTTTGTTTAAACAATGACATTCTATTTAGATTATATAGTGGGTAAAGGGTGGGGGAGGGCAGGAGAGAACAGTAATGAAAATATCATTAATAGAATAATAACATATTTATTTCTTGTAAAAGTTTATAAGTTCTTCAAATGCTATTTCTAATTATACTTTCTTGATTATACTGCTTATGCTTGTTTGTAAATAATCTGTCATGCTTTAACTAATAATAATCAGAACTAAATAAGAGTAAATAATATGTTTTATTTTTAACTCTATTAATATAAACAGTAAGTAACATTCCATTGTATATACTTCTTACAGCTTTCTCTTACATTTTTTATTTCTGCCTCACTCCCTTTTATTTTCTACTCTCTTTTCTTTTCTTTATTAATATATAGAAATGCTTTAGACTGTGTGGGCACAGTGAATAATAGGATTTGTATGAAAATTGAGTTGGGAGAAGAATGCTGAGTTTTATTGCTTGTTGGTAATTTTGAGTTTAATTTCACTTGCATAGAGGCTGTGATGATCTGTGGAATACATTGTGGAGGTTCTGTCATGTTTAGATGCATTTACACTGCTAAATGAATGTTTGTCACTAGTTTTTAATAAGTTTCCGCCAAAATGTTAAGAGAGACAATCTGGGATGTGGGCTGTCTTATACACAATGTCCTTGAGTTACCTCAGAATCTTCAAATCACAGAATTCTCACAGAGAAACTGAAAGCAGTTAGTATAAACATTGACAAGGTTATCACACTGACACACCACAGATTCAGGAAAAATACTCTGTTCATAAAATATGTCAGTTATAATGAGTTTAAATGATGTAGTTTCTTGTAGTAAGTAAATGTCTTATTTTAGAAGGCATAAAAAATGAAACATTTATTTAAATGTTTTTGAAAATCTACTTAACAGCAGCATAATAATCTGTGTTAATAATTTGTGTTCCAAACATATACTTTACTATAACTCATTTAATTCATCTGATTGACAAACATAAATAATCTTATAACTCTATTCTGGAAGAAATGTCATGTGATATATTTTAAAGCAGTAGGTTAGCATGATTGTAAAATCTGGTTACCAATATGTGTTTGCTGTGCATTATTTTGTATAAAGCAGACAGATTTATTCTAGGGACAGCAAGTAGGATAGTGCTCTACTAACACACAACTCAGTGAGATCAGATATATATATATATATATATATATATGTGTGTGTGTGTGTGTGTGTGTGTGTGTGTATGTATGTGTGTGTGTGTGTGTGAGTGTGATGGCATTTTTTCTGAGAATCTGCATAACTATCCAATATGATTTATAATAATTTCTATGAATACAATATTTTACTCTATTGACAAAATGAATGTTTGCCACAAGTTTTAATAAGTTTCCGCCAAAATGTTAAGGGAGACAATCTGGGATGTGGGCTGTCTCATGCATAGTGTCCATGAGTTTCCTCAGAAGCTTCACTCACAGAATTTTCACAGAGAAACTGAAAGCAGTTAGTATAAACATTGACAAGGTTATCACACTGACACACCACAGATTCGGGAAAAATACTCTATTCATAAAATATGTCAGTTATGATGAGTTTGGATGATGTAGTTTCTTGTAGCAAGTAAATATCTTATTTTAGAAGGCATAGAAAATGAAACATTTATTTAAATGTTTTTGAAAATCTACTTAACAGTAGCATAATAATCTGTGTTAAAAACTTGTGTCCCAAACATATACTTTACTATAACTCATTTAATTCATCTGATTGGCAAGCATAAATAATCTTATAACTCTATTCTGGAAGAAATGTCATGTGATATATTTTAAAGCAGTAGGTTAGCATGATTGTAAAATCTGGTTACTAATATGTGTTTGCTGTGCATTATTTTGTATAAAGCAGACAGATTTATTCTAGGGACAGCAAGTAGGATAGTGCTCTACTAACACACAACTCAGTGAGATCAGATATATATATATATGTGTGTGTGTGTGTGTGTGTGTGTGTGTGTGTGTATCTATGTATATATGTGTATGTGTGTGTGTGTGTGTGTGTGTGTGTGTATATGTGTGTGTGTATATGTATGTGTGTGTGTCTGTGTTTATGTGTGTGATGGCTTTTTTTTTTTTTTTTTTTTTTTAGGTAATAACGCAGGTGTTTCTGAGAATCTGCATAACTATGCAATATGATTTATAATAATTTTTATGAATACAATATTTTACTCTATTGACAATAATGAGTTTAAGTAAATGCTCATATACAAACAATTCAAGATTTTTGGAAGCTGTTGATAGAATTCACATGACAGAAAATAGATGCATCTTAATGCATGTAATGTCTGAATCATATTAGCCAAAGTTTTTGATTTAAATGAATGTTAGAACATAATTTTCTCTCCTCTTGATTTCTAACATTAAGATTATTTGAATGCTATTAGAATTCAAGTGTTATATATTACATAGATCTATATAATAGTATGAACAGTTTTTAAAAAAAAAAAAAAAAAAAAGTTTATTTTAGTTTATATGATGCTGTTTTACCAAATGTGTAGTTTTGTCTTGATAGATAATTGAATTGAAAACTGTTAACCTCAGTTAAATATAACTAGTATTAAATTGATAAGGTGGTAGCTGAGGTACTGCTGCTTAGGGTAGGGGGTTAACTTGAGTAGTAAATACTGCTCTAAGTTGGAGTTTTCAACTCCAGGCGGGATGCAAGGTTTAATCCTTACATTATTTTCACTTGTTCATTGTTATATGTATATAGTTTTGACATCCACAATATATTTTGTACACTCATTGTCACTACAAACAAAATTGAATCCTATACAAAATCCCATAAGAGATTTAATAAATACAGCTATATTTAAAGGTACACCTAAAAGAGGAGATGTAACATTATTTATCTTGTTATTTGTTATTTCGATCATAAGATTCTTGAGTTTTAAAAATGCCAAATGACATCTTTAAAAGGAATTTCTTTAAACATTAATGGATTGAATAATCCGTGTAAAAGGGCAAGCCTAATAAGATACATTAATCTACACAAGGCCAATCTAGTCTTCCTGCAAGAAACCCATCTCTTGAAAAAGATATTGATAAACTAGCCACTAATAAGTATGCAGTATTGGTTAGTTCAGAGCACACTCAGAAAAAAGAGGAGTGGCTATTTTATGGAATAAAAGTATGCCCATTCCTAAAACCATTAAGTCTTATCAGGATGACAAAGGAATGTTTTGTATGGTTACAATACAAATTAATGGGAAGACTTACACTTTAATTAATGTATACTGGATACCTGGAATTGGTATTAATACAGTGAAACATCATATTGATAAGATCATATCATTCTCTATAGGGGATATTATTTTAGCTGGTGATTTTAATTGTATACTACATGAAAGTGATACTACCACTATAAAGAAAAGAAGAATTACATCTAATGCAAAACATTTAAATGATTTTGCTAATTCTTATCATTTGAATGATATTAATAATCAGATAGAGTCAAAATCATTACCATACACCTTTTTTCTAACAGATACAAAACTTATTCAAAAATAGATAGGGTCTTTATTTCTAACCAGATGGTAACAGATTTAATTAATTCCAAAATCATTTCATGTCCTATATTTGATCATAACTCAATTGTTTTTGAATTCATGATAAAAATACTCATAATGTTCAGATCAAAAGGATACCAGCATACTTAACTCAGCTAAAAGACTATAAAGAATATATACTTTCAGAAGTACAACATTTTCTAGACATAAATAATACTCCTGAAGTCTCCATTGTCTATGTTTGGGATGCCTTAAAATCATATCTATATGGACAAAGTATCAGATGGTATAATAACAAAAGGAAATCTTGGGATAAGGAATTGTTAGATATTCAAAGTAAACTAGACTCTTATAAACATAATAATAAAGAAAATATTATGGACAAGAAAGTTATTGAAGAAATAAACAAACTAAATGAGAAATACAAAGAAATTTTAACTCATAAAGTTAAAATAACTTTAGAGAAATACAAGTTTTGTCTTATTCAATAAGCCCCAAATACTTACATAGACTTAAAAATAAAACAAAAGATTGAATAAACAAAACCATATCAAAGAAATCTTTTCTCTAAGGAAAAGAAGAATGTTTCTAGTATACCAGAAATACTGGATGAATTTAGAAATCACTTTCACAAGATTAACCATAACAACATTAACATGGAACCTAAAGATAAAATAAAGGAGTTTATAACCACAAACATGAATAAAAAGCTTAATAAACAACAGATTAAACTATTGGACAAGAGTATTTCATATACAGAAGTTATTACACAAATAAATAAGCTTAAATCAAACAAAGCACCGGGTAATGATGGTATTATACCAGAGATATATAAAATCCTTTCTAAAACTACATATTCATTAATACATAAGGTTTTTATTCTGGCCCAAACTGAGTTAATAACCCCCATCTTGGCAATATACATTTATTTCACCAATTTTAAAACCTAATAAAGATCCAACTAGATGTTCTTCATATCGACCCATCTCATTACTTAATGTTGATTATAAAATGTTTATGAGTATTTTTGCTGATAGATTGAAGACAATTATCCCGGCATTATAGACATAGATCAGACAGGCTTCATTGTAAATAGAAATACTTTTGATAATATAAGAAGAACTTTAACATTAATTGATTTTGCAAATAGGAAAAAGAAAGATTTAACACTTATTAGTCTTGATATAGGTTCAGCATTTGATTCAGTAAGTTGGGACTATCTGTTTACCTTACTGAAGTGCACAAATTTCTCTGATGCATTTGTAAATTTAATTGAGCATTTATACAAAGGAACACTGGCTTATATTAAGGTAGGAACATATGTTTCACAAAAAATACCCATTCTTAAAGGTACAAAGCAAGGATGTCCACTTTCTCCACTATTATTCACTTTAGTAATGGAGCCTTGGGCTAATTTGATTAGAAACAGTACTGACATAGAGGGTTTTGAAATAGAAGAAAATACAACATCAAAAATTCAACTTTTTGCAGATGATGTTCTAATTACATCAGCAGGATCTAATTTTTCTATGCAGTCTTTATTTGATAAAATGATGAATTTTAAAAGTATTTCTGGTTTAAAATTCAATGAAGAAAAAACTAAAATACTACCTATATATACATGAAAAAATACTCTCATTAGTGATTTTACTAAATATGTACCCAACTCAGGTCAGATAACTTATTTAGGTATAATACTATCTAAAGATATTAAATATATTATATATAATAACTATAATACCTGTTTTCTTAATATACAAAATCTTTTTAATACCTGGAATAATATGTTTTTTACTATGGAGGAGAGACTTACAATTATTAAAATGATAATATTCCCCAAGATTTTATACTTAATACAATCAATAATACTTTCACCTACAAAATAACTATCAAGAAACTGAATACACTAATGTTAAATTTCTTATGGGCACCTAATAGACCTAGGATTGCATTAAAGAAACATACTAATAGCTGGTCTCAAGGGGCTATTTCTTTTCCAGACTTTAATTTATATATTATCTCTTCTATTATAAAAGTTATTACTTTATTAATAGATCGGTCATATGTCGCAAAATGGAAAGATTATTGGGAGCTAATTAGTATGCACTTCATGAAAATCTCCTTAACACATAAAAATATGATTATAAATAACTCCATGTTGTGGTTGCTAAAGGAATTTTGTACTTCACCTATTACACCTAAACATATGGTCTGTTACCCATTAAATATTATTATTAGTTATCGTAACTTTATATTCATGCACCCTAAGTATAGGGAATGGAATTTTATTGTATTCCCTATAATTTATACTCAGGGTATGCTTATGTCATCTACTTCTGAAGGAGCTCATTTAGCTATAGATAATAATCTAAAGTACTGGTATCAGCTGATATCTGATAATAAAGTTAAAAAAAGTTCTTAAAACAAGAATTTGATCTAAGAGAAACTTGCTGGTTAGAGGTTCAGATCTTTAGACAACATCTCATTGATAGAATAGATCTAATGTCTATAACAGTTAAAGAATCTATTCCAAAACTGATTGATTACTTGATAATAAATTTACAGCATAAAGTTTCTGATAAAGGTAAACTTTCATATATACATAAAATTATCAGACAAGAAACTTTTTACAATGTAGATTCATACTGGAATTATTTCACCTCTATTAATGGGGACCCACCAACTCAACAAGATAAACAATATATATTGGAATCTGCTTATAGAACTACATCTTCCATTGTCTGGAGACTTTATACATGGAAATTTTTACATAGATCTTTTATACACCTTTGATGATGAATAAAATTAATAATAAAGATAATCTATGTAAGAGATGTAATGTAGAAATTAATGCTGACTGGGCTCATATGTTTTATGACTGTATGAAGTTGAAAGAATACTGGAAGTCAATTAATGAATTTTTGCAGGCTCTTTTACAGATAATTTCATTATTTCTAAGTCTCTTATATTATTCAACACACCTGTACCTCAATGTGTTAAAAAGATTAAGCTTCCCTTGTTATGGTCTATCCTAGCAGTGGCTAGGAAAATAATAACTAGAAATTGGATTTCAGATACACCTCCTTCGTTCAATGAATTTAAAAATGTTATGAATATAATGTGTCATATGGAAATAAGCACAATTAGAATGAGAACAACTAGAAAAACATCACATTTTATTGTATGGGATAATTTACAAAATTTGTTAAAAAAATTCTAATTTCAATAGCACAGTATTTTAGTTTAATTAATTGATCTGATTGTAGTGGATGTCTTTGTAAATACTTTAGTTGTTTTGTTGAATATTATAATAATACCTATTTTTAATTATTTGTATAAAATTATGATATTTCTCTTATATGTTAAAACAATAAACTTGTTTTAAAAAAAAAAAAGAACTATAACTCATGCCAACAACTTTAAAAAGATACTAAAAGATCACCTGATTAACTCTAAGATCTGTCACTGCAATCACTCCACTTAACCTCCCGTATACCTCTGTCTATTGACATTCTACAACCTCTACTTAGAAAGTATCTTAGGTTCATAGGTAGGTACTAGGCTATCTGCCCAAAGGCATTTGTAAGTCTAGCTGGAATATTTTGGCTTTCGCTGCCCCCTTTGATTAGTTCCCTGTGCCTCTGTCCAGAAGAGCCATTGAAGTGATCCCCGGGGTATACTTTCTGTTTCCCATCCACTCGTCAAGGTTTCTCTTGAAGAGTGTTAGCAAGGAGCTCTGCCTAATGTAGATTGGAATCTTGTTCCAAAGCATGGGAAGTCTCTGGGACAGTAATCTATCCCTCTAGCACATCCTATTTATTGTTGTGGTGAGGTTTAGATCCCTAGACCATGTGGCTCGATGGGATATGGTTTTCTTTAGGTGGAGCATGTCCATCAATTAGGGCCTTGTATGTCAGGTAGACATCACATCTGAGTAGGCAGTATGCAACCGGGTACAGCTGGAGTTTAATCAGTTGAGCTGCATAGGGCATCTGTTTGAGGCCAATGATCCTCTTGGTGAGGTACTTGTGTGGTCTTTCCAGCTGTTGCAGGTGTCTTGTAAGGTATATCCCAAATGGGCCATTGTACTCTATGATGGGTCTGATGAGTGATATGTAGAGGGGCACAATGACTTCTTTTGATCTGGATGCAAACCCTTTTGTGATTAGGTGGGCCACATAGAAGGATTTTCTTACCACTTTGGCAATGTGATTATCAAAGGAGAGGTTACTATCTACTTGGGTCCACAGATTCCTTGTTACGTCTTCCATATTTAGGCGACTACCACCTATGTAGTAGTTTGTGGGTGCTTTGTTTTTTCCAAAGGGGATGATTATGCACTTTTTGGCATTTAGCTTGAGGCCATGGTTTTGACTCCAGGTATCTGCCTCAGTGAGACCCTTTTGGAGGATGTCTGTGTCAGCTGGAGAGTCAATTATAGCCCCTAGTATGCAGTTGTCTGTGAACTTGGTCAGCCACAGTCCTCCTGTGCTTGTCTGTACCTCTGAGAAGTATATGATGAACAGGAGGGGTCCTAGAACTGAGCCCTGGGGAATGCCATTTGTAACCGGTTTAGAGTCAGACCTAGCTCTCACATCTTTTACCATGTGGGTTCTGTCTGTGAGCCAGTTCGCAACCCATGTTGTGATGTAGGGGTTTATGCTCAGGCTGGTGAGCTTGTCCATAATACCTGAACTGGGAATGATGTCAAAGTCCTTTGTGAGGTCTAGGTAGGCTGTGTGGACCACCTTTCCCTCATCTATAGCCTTGGTAACTGTCTCAAAGAAGTCCACCAAGTTTAGGAGGCATGATCTGCCTTTAACAAAGCTGAACTGGGTAGGGTCCAGTATTTGGAGGTTCCCAATGTCTCTGTTAATGAGATCTGTGATGATGCGCTCCATAGCCTTGCAGATCAAGCTTGTCAGGCTTATAGGGCGAAAGTTCCCGGAGTCTGTTGTGGCTCCACCTTTGTGGAGTGGAATAACCATTGCTGTGCACCACTCTATGGACACGTAGCCTGTGTAGAGGCTGAGTTTGACAATGTGTTTAGGTGAGGGGTTAGTTCATCTTTGAGCTCATGTAGGAAGCAGCCTGGAACACCGTCCAGTCCCACTGATGCTGTGTTTTTGACTTTGGATAAGGCTGTTTTAACCTGAGTGTCTGTGATTTCAGGGTCACTACATTCTTCTGGTATAGTTATGGGCCCTTTTCGGGGTGAGAGGGGGGTGAAGTCTGCCAGGATGTTGGCTATATCGGTCATTTCAATGTATTTTGTGCCATTCTGCACTAACTCCGAGCAGCTCTGAGGATTGCCACTTAGATTCCTGACATAGCTAAAGAATGCCTTGTGGTTATCTTTGGAGTCCTTAGCAATTTTTCTTTCAAAGCTAGCCTTGGATGATTTTATGAGGGATCATAGTTTCTTGTTGATACTGATCAGGGATGTCTTCCCTTTTTGGGATTTTACTCTTTTCTGAACTAGTTTCCTCCTTCTATTGTATAGCTTGTTTATGGCAGAGGTCCACCAGACTGGTTTCCTTTTCTTGGAGGAGTGAGTCTTGGTTTTGCTTGGAATAGCACGATCCATGCATTCTTGTAGGTGCCCATAGACTGCATTAGTAAAGGATCTTTCAGCTTGAACAGCGTTATCCTTTAACATGGGGGCTTTGAAACTTTCCACCTCGGTCTTAAGTAACGTGAAGTTTGCTTTTGAAGTTTTTCATGGTGGTTTCTTTGACTGGGGATGGGGGCGTAATGTGGATATTCAGAGTGATTGGTTTATGATCAGATCTAACCAGTGAGTGGTTGACCTCCGGTGTGGAACACCGGTCGCCCATGTTGGTGATGACCAGGTCCAATATGTTATCACCACTGGTGGGGGTGTTGACCAGTTGATCCAGGGCATTTGAGTTTATAAATTAAAGGAAATGTTGGGCAAGGGAGTTAGTACTTGAGTAGTTCTCTCAGTTAATGTTTGGGTAATTGAAATCACCCAAAATCAGAGTGTTTGGTAGGACCTTTATGTTTCCCAGTGTTTCCAGAAATGTGGAGTGGGGGTCCTGGCACATGGTGGGTGATCTTTACAAGCTGCAATTTGAATTGTAGTTTTTCCCATTGTTAGTTGCATATGGATGATCTCTGAAGTATCGTGCTGTGCCACTAACCTGGAGGTGTGGGTATCC
Organism: Protopterus annectens; assembly: GCF_019279795.1. Taxonomy (NCBI): domain Eukaryota; kingdom Metazoa; phylum Chordata; order Ceratodontiformes; family Protopteridae; genus Protopterus; species Protopterus annectens. Next base: position 62,882,674 of record NC_056743.1, on the reverse strand, counting down.
TTGATGAATATGGATACGCCCCCACCTTTTGGATTTCAGTTTGGATTTTGTGGCCAAAATGTATGGTATGAGTTGTAGCCTGGTAGTGCTGGGGTGCTCTCTGGAGCCTAAAACCAGGTTTCGGTTACTGCACATATATCAATTTTCTTCATACTGAGAAGTGCCTCGAGTGCGTGCATTTTGAGGTTTAGACTTCTGGCACTGAGTAGCATTACCCTCAGTTTTTTGTTACTTATACTATTTATGGTGGTGGGTTTGTCTTTTGAGCCATGCCTAAAGAAGGCACTATGGGGATGGCAAGAGCCTTGGCCAGTATTCAAAAGTCTAAGGGTGACAGGTGCAAGCCGTCTCTAGCAAAGCAGCATGTCTTGTCGAGCATGTCATCCCAGGCTGACAGACACTGGATCCCCTTTAAATGACACCAGAAGCTTAGCCAATTGTTGAAATTGATATTTTTTTTCTTTATACCGTGGTATCATTCTTGGTGAGGGCAGGATGCTACTCAGGGTCATACCAGCCTGGGCTACGTGATCAGAGAGCTCCTCCATGTCTCTTTTCATGTAGTCCAGGGAGGTACAGCTCAGGTCATTCACACCAACATGGACAATGACAGTGTAATATTTGTACTTGTTCTGGAGTGACCTGAGTGCTTGTGTTATGTGGCGGATCCTAGCACCCGACAGGAAGCTAACAGTAACCTTCTTGTTCAGCCTAGTGAGTGGGACGTCAGTGTGCCTGACTACAGAGTCACCTATTACTAGTGTGTTGTGTATGTTATTTTGCCTTAAGGGCTGTGATTGCGTGGCACACTGGTTTTGTGAAGTATGTGTTTCATGGTTTGTGTTGGGGGGGGGTGGAGGTTGCTTGGATGTCTGCTTTTGAGGTCTCTGTTGCTTTAGCAGATTTTTATTTAGAGCCTCTGAGTATGTTTTTGTGTATTTATGTGTGTTTTTTGCCAGTGCTGGTTTCATAGGTCAATGTGAGACTGGTGGTGTGATGCAAGTAATTCCCTTCTCCTCTTGATGCCTGGTCCAGTCTTGGGTTGAGAGAGATTAGCCTCCAGTTTGGCTGTATAATTGCATCTCTCGCATGTATTAGTGTTTGGTGGTAGGAGAGGCATTACTTCTATTTCTTGTAAATATTAGAACATGCTAGCTTTTCATCACTGTGACTAAACTGTTTGCATGTTTATATTTTTAGTACTCTCACTTTATGTGACAACTATAATTTGTTCTGTATACCAGCATTTCAGTTTGTTATCTTATGTATAATCTTTCTTTTAATTTTTATTGCTGTAGACGTTATTGAAGCTTTTCTCCTTGAGTCTCCACTGAAAATGTTTTTTTTTTTTTTTTGCAACTCAACTGGAACAACCTGGTTAACAAATGTGAAATAAATAAATAAATTTGTCACCTTTTGAGAACTTTTCTTTGTACAACACATGTATTACCTGAATGTGTTGCAGTCTGCTATTTATTTAGTTGAACTGAAGTAACAATGGTCTCTGTGTAACACTTGCATTATTGAGTTTGTTTTGTTCTTTTTTTGTTTTATTCCTGTGATATATTATGATGAAGTTCAATCTGAATATTATTGTATCTGATAAAGTACAAAAATAAGTAATCTCGTGTGTGTGTATACATATATTATATACACACGCATATCTAAATACAATGAAACACCACAGAGTTGATGTCAAAAACCTTGACTGAAAATAACTGGAGAAAAAAATGCTGAACTCTCTCAGGACTTTATGAGAGGTAATCTGGAACATGCAGATAAAAAGCAGTGTTTTTGCAGGGGGCAAACGCTAATTATATATACCACCTTTGAGATTTTACAATACTGAGGAAAGGGAAAATTACTCAACACCTGTATCACAGCGATCTCACACCACAGATGACAGCAATAACTATCTTGTTGACCAAACTGGGTAGAAAGGAAAGCTATCAACATTTATTACAGTATATATGCATATATATATATATAAATATATATACATATATATATATATATATATATATATATATATATATATATATATATTTATACACACACACACACACATATATATATATATATATATATATATATATATATATATATATATATATATATATATATATCTACACACACACACACACACACACACACATATATATATATATATATATATGTACACACACACACACACACACACACACACACACACACACACACCACACGCAGAATTTTTTCTCATGTTCATATTTATTTATTTGCTAACATTTGTTAACCGGGAAAAAAGAATATTAGGAATTCAATGATCACCAGTTTTAGAACTGACAGCCCCAATATTAAGAATATTCTAAAGAAAATTCAGGTTATCTTAAAAAGTGGCAGGTCTGTGGGCCCAAAATTGAGTGAGAGACTGAATGTTTTATATGTATATATATATATATATATATATATATATATATATATATATATAAATAGATATATATAAAAGGAGATGGGATTTAAAATGCATATTGGCTAGGGCAGCTGATGTGATTGGTAATGTGAATAGTAATAGGCAAAGTAGAATGAGTAAATGTGGTCACTGTTCCCTTTGTACTTTTATCATATGGTAGGTGAAACATTTCAGACTAATAACATGAAATTTAATGTAAAAGCTTATAACTGTGAAACAGTTGGAGTAGTGTATGTGGGATTATGTAATTATTGTTTGGCTTTTTATATTGGAAAAAAAACAAGTGTAAATTAAAACATAGAAGGGAACACAGTAATGGCATTAAAAAGAAAAGATAGACTAACACTAGCAAAACATATTATAGAATTCCAAGAACATTGTTTTTAGTTTACCATGATTGAGAAGCTAAACAACAAAGAATGATGAGGCTCTCGGCCATTATTTCTTGAAGAATGTGAATTGTACTGGCAGTCATATTTGAATGCGACTGCATGGCCAGGCTTAAATGATCATCAGGGTGAAGGTGCGCATCATCTTCAGAAACAACTGCCATGTGACCTCCCCCCCATAACCTCCTCCACAAATCTTACACAACTCAAAACATTACTTAAATCACATCTTATGAAAACCTGGATCTGCCCATGTATAACTTAACTTACTTCATCCTGTCACATTCCTTTTCTAACTGCAAATGAACTAACTCACAATACAGGCCTTGACTTATTTACAACTAACAAGTAATCCTGCTTCAGAGCCATGCATCTAGCTATGCTTCTTTTGAACTTACTATGTAATTATTGATTTGTCCTCTCATAGCAACTGTTGTTATGTATCTTAACTGTTGTATTCTCCTTTGAAAATGTGTTTGTTTTTTGTATTTTGTATTATTACAACTTTGTTATTCTTATCTTTTTTGTGGAGCTTTCCTCCCTGGGCCTCCACTGAAATAGACCCAGTCCAGTTGGATTTTCACGCTTAACAAAAGTAAAATAAATAAATAAAATAAAATCTTTTCATTAGCTGACTTCTTAAATGCTTTGGAAAGAGTATGTTTTTTAAGGAATATACCAGATGTCTGTATTTCTTATTATAATAAATTAAATATGTTTGTTGAATGGTCAATTCATTCACTAATATGACGTTATAGTCATATAATGCGAGTGGCTACCCTCATGTTATATCTTTTTCTATTTCACATTCTAATTAGGTTTACAACAAGTTTAATCTGTGTACTATTTTGTGAACATATTCTACTGTTATTACTTAATAACATACATTACTATAATGTTAATGTTTTTCATACATTTCTTATCTTAAAAACTTAAATACATTTTTTTGAATGGTTAATCCATTCATTAAAGTGATGTCATAGTCATATTATGTGAGTGGCTACCCTCATGTTATATCTAATTTTACTTTTTGTTTTAATTAAGTTTAAAATTAGTTTAATTTGTGCACTATTTAGTGCATCTATTGGAGTGTTATTTAATAACATACACGGTTACAATTTTAATGTTTTTTATTAAATAGGTACTTAATCAAGCTTTGTCCATATATTAAATTGATATAACAGTTTTTATTGGTTGGAAAAAAGAAAACCGAGTTGACAGTCCAAGTGATTGGTTAGAATCTGGTTTATATTGATAGGCAGAAAAACATTTATCTAATTTGAATATGCTAAAACAATTGGTTGGTACCTAAGAACCAATGACTGAGTATAAACTTTATTATATGACATTCTATTGGCAGCATTATGATTGGTTCTATATTGAAGTGCTCAAGCCTCTGCATTAAAAGGACTGGTGCTACTATTAGGACCAATGATTAGCTGTAAAGACGTTTCTTGGTATGGTTGTTTTAAAACTGACTGGTTGAATGAAAGGCTTGCAATGTGACAATTTTTAAATGCTTTTCTATTTAAATTCATTCCTTTTAAGTATTTATATTCTGAAGAAGTTTTATAATGGAAATAAAATGAAATTGCTTATTCAGTTTGTTGCGTTGGGAATTACTTCCATATTATTTGCGAAGCAAGCTGAGAGCCTTACTCCGAGTTTCTGCGGACAGGTGGTGTGTATTTTACCTTTACTGCTCGTTTCTTAAATGGGTTGGTAAACTGATCTAAAGACACTTCATTCATGATCCTAGCCACATGGTATACTAAAACAAGGAAAGAAAATATGACATAAGTGCAATTAAAGTAAGCATACACAGATATGACAGATGACATAGGCACATTTACATTTACACAAAAGTAATCAAACTGTATTAAATTAACATTAACAATCATTATACTTCACATATATTGCTATATATCATATAACCTAATTAAGACAAACTGAGTATGCAACTGTTTTAACAGTTTTTTTTTTTGAGTACTCAGTCCGATAATGGGCAAATGTCTTTGTTTAAGCGAAATACCTTGTTGTACTTATATATCAGAACACAATGATCTTTTTTCATTTATTCTTAAGAACAACTGTAGTATTGTAAAAGGTAATCCTGATGTTTAGAAGTTAGATGGAGGCAGATGCAATATAGATTTCAAAAAAAGAAATACTTAAAAGGATATTTTAGATAGAGAGAATACCAGTGTAAAGGGTTATTAGACAAAAAGAGAATGAAACTTTTTCTTCTGGTATGTGTAAAGCCAGTCAGTTTGTAAGTAAGAGTAAATGTTTCTAACAATATATTCTTAAAATAGGATTACTTATGATACAGTAGGTTTGCTTTATATAGCCTTGTGTGATGTCTTGGAGGCATACTATGTGGATATGACAAGCAGACAGTTCTGTAATATAATTTTAGAGCATTGTTATGATATTAAGTCTCAGAATGTTAATAATGCTTTGCATAGGCACTTTGCAATGTATTGTGAACATCAGAAAAATATTTTTTGGTGTTAAATTAGTTTACATGAGTTTGTGAGGTGGAGATTACAAAAATATTGTTGAACAAAAAGAAACTAAGCAGATAAGGCTATAAGCAGATAAATATCCTTGTTTTAATGGGAGAGAAATATCAAATGTTTTAAAAAATAAAAGAAAAGATTATGATTTTAGGTTTTATTTTTGTATGTTCACTTTAAGAGTTTTTGTCTAAGTTTATCAATTAATTGGTGTATGTGTTTGTTTCACTTCCTGCTACTCTGATGAAGTCCATTTGTACTTTGCAAACAAAATCTCTTACTAAGGAAGTTTTTTATCTTTTATTGCAGTTCCGTATGCTTTTTTCAGTTTGGTTTTGTTGTTTTTTACACACACAGCGGTAACTGTACTGTTATTGAGTCCTTCTATGATTAATGATGGCCATCTAGCAGCAGTAGTAAGGGACCCCAAGCAGCAGGCTCATGGATGGTATACAGCTATGCAGGCCAAGAGCCTGCATAGCTGGATCCTCCCATGGCTGCTGTGTGCTCCTAGCCTTGCCATCCCACACTCCCACTCTTCAACCTTCTTTACCCAGTTTTACTTTGTCTACTGGCCCAGCCCTCCTGGACATTCAAGACCATTCTCAAGATATCACGTATTACCCTGTTCTGCCTGACTCCCTACAGGGCAGTCCTACCTTCTCCCAGAAGTGTAATTAAAGGATTAAAGAAAGTATGTAATATGCTGCCATAACTAATGTAACTCTGCTTGTAAAAATTGCTCAACCACTTGACTGGTGTTAGTAAAGGATCCCTGCCAGAATACCCAGCAGCCATACCCTTACCCTTATATTTGTGAATCTCCTCATACCTGCCTCTTCCCTGGCTTTTCCCTTCCCTATATCAGAGTCGCCTTGCTCCCTTCATCTATTTAACTAATATCGTGGTTCCTCTCCCTGCAATTACAAGAATTGTCCACTAGGTGACACTGTCTACCCATCTACAACCTCTCTTCTCCCTCTCCTTCTCACTCACTATAACATCTTAATAGTCATTTCTCTCTCTTTAACTACTTAGTATCAGTCCCACCCTCTATCCAGCTCTGATACTTGTCCTCTCCCTTACCTTAGTATGGTACCACAAGTATCCCTTTAGCCATGCTGCTTACCTCCCCCTGTACTTACCTCCACCAGACTGATTGTTTTCTGTCCTACTGTCGCCTTTCCTTGGATCTCCTCTGTGCCTCCCTACCTATTACTACATACAACGACCTTGCCTCTCCTCCACACCTCACTCTCTCCTCGTATTAGTGCTCCCTATTTCCTCCCTCCCACCATTGCAAACTGTCCTGTTTTTCCTCTTCCTTATGATCTTACTTTCTAACCTCTGCTTTTGCTCCTTCCTTCCGGCATCCACCTGCTTACACCTACTTCAGCTCTGCCCCCTTCTCCTCCATATCTGCCCCACAACTATCATAAGGGCCAAATCCCCCAGGGAACCATCTTTAAATCCCTGGATCCTCCCGTGGCTGCTGTGTGCTCCTGGCCTTGCCATCCCACACTCCCTGTAAGTGCGCAACTGTCTTTTGCTGTTTAATACTTTGCTGAAACACTGTCTTGTTCCTCTGAACTTATTTAGTTAGTTATTTAAATAGTTTATCCAATCCATTTGTGTTTTATTTATATAACATATGTATGCATCTAATTCAGCTGTATAGGGTTTGCGGTAGTCCTGCTTGTACTCTGCACTAGTTCTGATGTGTAAATGTTTGTATAGCTAGATTCCAGACAGCCTAACCATGCGCATTCCACTGCTGGAGTTAACTTCTTACTTATATGATTGTACCCACAATGTTAATGTAATTGGCGCCTTTTCAACTTATAGCGCAATAGCTGCTTTCCTAAATGTTTGCACTTTAATCTGCAGCTTAATCTGCATAACATACTAAGCCATGGTTTTGCTGTCTGCCATAAATCTGTGCCTTAAATCTGCTATTTTTTTGTGTATACTACCGCGTATTTGTGAGGGACATCCTATATCATAAAGCCTCTGTGCTGATAAGTCTTCTCGCTCCATCTGCTGTAAAAGCGGCTCTAGCTCCCATATTACGCTGTACTTTTTCCGCCTCATAGAGATTCTGTTGTACATTCTGATATTCTTGTCTTATGCTGTGGCGTACCTACGAGGGACATCCCATAGCCTCAGTGCCTGCTCACTGCCCACCGCATTAGCGGCTTAGGTTCTTAGTTTTGTTTTTTTTTTTTTTTTAGTTTAAGCAACCCTTCAGTTTACTCAGGCTGCAAATAGTACGCAACAGTAGTTCAGCTCTGATGCTTTACTCAGATAAGTGAGTCACACTGTTTCTGGTTTGCTTTCCTGGTCGCTAACCCCCTCCATGTGGTTTAGCCGAGCTACCAAACAACAGTATTGCTCCCGCAAACTGCCCCTTCGCTCACCATCGATATCAGTGCTTAATGACCGAAATATACCAATAATACCCTATAATTGCATTGGTAGTATCCTTTTTCAACTAACATGCCCTAGCCACGAATGCAACTCTAACTGCTCTTCTTTTGTTTAGCAACTTCTTCAGCGAGGGATGAATGCATGTACTCTTTTATAGAGTTTACAATACTGGGAATGCAGTCTCTCTAATTCAGAACGAATAAACCCCATCTATAATTTATACCTATACACTGGCAGTGCTGCTGTTTCTTTCCTACACTCAAAATTACCTTTAGTCCATGTTTATCTGAGAAACTGTAGCATTGCATATCCTGCACTGGGTAAAACGGACATACTTAATAGTAGCTGCTCATTTAGACTGACCTGTGCTCCCCTTCATAACTCTTAACTGGTGAACTCAAATGGCACCCTGCCTCTGATAGAGCAATATAATGTGTTGGTAATGCCTACAACTATCCTCCTCAGAAACAGATCCTAGTCATAGAATGTGTTTGTGTTTCTGTTTCATTATATGCCTGTGGGTTAATGTGTAATCTGCTGCAAACGCTGATTTAATGTTGGAATCTCACAGTGTCCATCCTAACTGTTACAGACTGTTGCATTTTATGACACTAAAACACTGACAACGATTTTAATGTATTATTTCTAGGTGATTATTAATACTGTTTTGCAAGAATTTGTTATACATATTTTTAGTAGGAATTTGTACCTGAAGTATCTGTGCTTAGTTTTGCATATGTCCACTGCTGTCTAACCTATTTACTTTTGTATTATCCATAACTACTGCTTAACCTTATATGTAATTTATAAACCTCTCCAGCTCTTCAACCTTCTTTACCCAGTTTTATTTTGTCTACTTGCCCAGCCCTCTTGGACATTCAAGACCATTCTCAAGATATCACGTCTTACCCTGTCTGCCTGACTCCCTACAGGGACAGTCCTACCTTCTCCCAGAAGTGTAATTAAAGGATTAAAGAAGGTATGTAATATGCTGCCATACCTAATGTAACTCTGCTTGTAAAAATTGCTCAACCACTTGACTGGTGTTAGTAAAGGATCCCAGCCAGAATACCCAGCAGCCATACCCTTACCCTTATATTTGTGAATCTCCTCATACCTGCCTCTTCCCTGGCTTTTCCCTTCCCTATATCAGAGTCGCCTTGCTCCCTTCATCTATTTAACTAATATAGTGGTTCCTCTCCCTACAATTACAAGAATTGTCCACTAGGTGGCACTGTCTACCCATCTACAACCTCTCTTCTCCCTCTCCTTCTCACTCACTATAACATCTTAATAGTCATTTCTCTCTCTTTAACTACTTAGTATCAGTCCCACCCTCCATCCAGCTCTGATACTTGTCCTCTCCCTTACCTTAGTATGGTACCACAAGTATCCCGTTAACCATCCTGCTTACCTCCCTCTGTACTTACCTCCACCAGACTGATTGTTTTCTGTCCTGCTGTCCCCTTTCCTTGGGTCTACCTGCTCCGTTTGCCCTGCGGGCTCACTCCGCTCCCCTACCCTATCCCTAAATCTCACCCACCCCCACTACTCCTACCTTTATTGTAGCTGCACAACCCCTCCCCTTCTGCCCTACCAACCAACACACATCTCCTCACAAGCCCCTCCCCTCCAATCACCCAATACCATTTCCGTCCCTCCTTTTCCCAATCAACAAGATACTCTCACCCTATTCTACACCTCTCCCTTACACTCACATACATTCCTTACATTTATCTACTTCTCCACTCCCCCACTCTTTCACTCAAAAACCCATCTGCTATTTCTTTCTGTAATCCTACACCACACCATGCCTTGTTACACTCCCCTCATCCCTAGCCTATGTCTAATACTTCTAATTCCTCTATAACATGCTACCTCTTATTCATCTCTCAGAATACCACTCTCAATCCTATCCCCCCTCATCCTACAATCACCCTTACCAACACTCAGTCTTTTACCTTATCTCACCTCCACACAATATCTTCCAACCTAATACAACTACACCCACTTCTTTGCTTCAAACTAAAACATCTTACCTCTATGAAACATCAAACTTCTAAATCATTACTATTCTTCTCAATATGCTACAAAAGTAAACACAAACCCCTTATCTCATTCCCCTTCAACCTCCTATGCCTAGAAGGTGACATACACCCCAACCCAGGACCTACTATAAACAACACCCCAACCTCCCCTACTACCACCCATATTTCCAACCCTAAATATCTCAAACTCCTAACTATCAATGTCCAGAGTCTAAACAACAAAATAGGCTTCTTTCATGCATGGCTATATCATACCCAACCTGACATAGTAGCCATATCAGAGACATGGTTAAAACCCAATATAGATGACTCATAATTCCTACCTCCAGGTTTTCAAACTCTCAGACATGATCGCCCCCAAAAAAGGGAGGAGGAGTAGCCCTTATTTACTCCAACCTACTCTCCATCACCCCCTACCAAAATCCAATTCCGCAATTCAATAACGCTGAACTAGTCATAGGCACCCTTAAACTAAATAATCATAAGAACATTTGTGTCATAGCCCTCTATATTTCCCCAGGAAATAATATCAATATGCTTGAGGAAATCCTTCAGTGGGCCTCAACCAATATCAAGTATGAGACATATATTCTAGGAGATGTTAACATCGATTGGAATAGAATTACTGCAAAAGCCCCCACCATATCCATCAATCTATATAACTTCTCTCAAAGTACTAATGCTATAACTAGACCCAATAAAAATAACCCCCCAGGCTCCATACTGGACTGGATCCTTGTCTCACACCCAAACAACATCTCCCTCATAGGCACATTACCAGACTCCATTAGCGATCACTTACCAGCCTTCCTACATAGATCAACTCCATCCTCTCCTCACCTACACCAATATATATAGACCCGGAATGTTACTAACTTCAATGCCACAACTTTCTCCAATTATCTAAAACTTATAAATTGGGACAATCTAAAAACCCTACCTCTAGATAACACTGTAGAATTCTTCAACTCAACCTTCATAGATACCCTAAACTCCCAGGCCCCTCCCAGAACAAAATGGATAAAGGCCAATTCCGCCCCCTGGCTAACTAAGGATACCAAAACTCTCATGCTACAAAGGGACAAGACCTGGAAACTCTATCACTGCAACAAACACCCTAACACCCTTCTTAAATACAAACACCTCCGCAACCTAGCCAAAAAACATATTACACAGGACAAAATTATACTATATTAAACTCCAGAACACTCATTCCACAAATCCCAAACAATTCTGGAAATCCATCAACTCCCTTCTTAATCCAGGTACCAAAAACAATCCTTGCCCTGCACCAGCAAGCCTGACACAGAAATAGCCACACGGTTCAACTCTTTCTTTACTAACTCCATAGCAGAAATTACCAAAACCTTCCCTAACTCCTCCTCCCCCACCTCAAATCATCTCCCCAGTCTCCCATCCTAAACTCTCCTACTTTTCATCTCAAACTCATCCCCACTTCATACATAAAGAAACGTCTCTCTAAACTTTAGCCTTGCTCCAATGCCCCTGACAATATCCCCTCTAGCTTTCTAAAACTAGCAGCAGACAGCACTGACATTCCCATTCGTATACTTATGAACAGATCTTATGTCCCTAAACTATGGCATTCCGCCTTCATCCTACCCCTCCACAAAGGAGGCAAAAATAATAACTTCTCCAACTTCCGACCCATAGCAATACTATCTCCTATTTCAAAACTTCTTGAGAAATGTATCCACCTCCAGCTAATGCCATTCCTCACAAATAACCAACTCCTCACCCCAACACAACATGGGTTCCGTCCTGGCCATAGCACAATGACAGCTCTTCTTTCATTCCTAGACATAGTAAACCACGCCTGTGACTCCGGTGAACTAGTATCCACAGTCCTCCTCGACCTCTCCAAAGCTTTTGATACTGTCTCCCATACCCACCTTCTTACCCACATCTCTAAACTTAACCTCTCACAAAACACCATCACCTGGTTTAACAGCTACCTCTCTGATAGATCCCAGGCTGTGAAATGGAAAACTGGTACCTCTGCCTTCCTTCCAACCCCAACTGGGATACCCCAGGGATCAATACTTGGCCCTATGCTCTTTAATATTTTCATTAATGATTTCCACACATCAATTCCCAACACCAGAATAGTGCAATATGCAGATGACTCCACACTAGTCTGCTCTGCCTCCAACCTCCTTGAGCTCAAAACTATAACTCAAACTGCTTTTTCAACTACTGAGAACTGGATGCTTCAAAACCATCTCTCCATAAACGCCAATAAATCAGAAATCCTACTATTCACCCCTTCAAAATCTATCCTTCTTGACAAAACCTCCTTCGAAATTATCAGCCATGCTAAATCCAATATAGAAATTGTCCCTTTTGCCAAATTTCTTGGGGTTGCTATTGATGAGAATCTAAAATTTGATACCCACATTCAACTAAATATTAAAAAAACACATTAGAAACTTGGCATGCTGTACAGAAACTCACACTTCCTCTCCCCCTTAACTAAACAGACCCTGGCCTCAACCTACTTACTACCCTCTCTGATGTATGGTGCTCCCTTACTAACCAACCTATCTTCCTCTAACACTTCTAAACTAGAAAGCTGCTACAACAAAATCTCAAAGTTTGCAACCTCATCCAAATTCTCTACTCACCACTGTATACACCTTCATCAGCTGAAATGGCTAGAACTTCCCAGTTACCTGAACTACCTCCAACTCTGTACAGCCCACAAGCTTATTTTCAAATGTAATGCATGTCCAGCACTTGCTAACATTTTACCTTCTTATACCCCTCTCAGACACCTAAGATCTGCCCTCCAAAACCTAATCTCAGTGTATAAACCAAATTGTCCTGCTGGGCAGCTACTTCTATATGTTACCTTAGCCAAAAAATGGAACTCCATCCCTCCATCTCTAAGAATCTCTGAAAACTTTGAACTCTTCAAAATCCAGCTCCATTCTCACCTCTCCCATAGCTGGAAGTGCAATTGCATATTACCTACCTAACGATCACATCCAAAGTCCAATTTCCCTTAATTACCAGGGCTCTATTCCCCAATAACTACTCTCAGATCACTATCTAACATTTCTAGCCTATGAACAAATTCTACCCTCTACAACTGTTCTCAACCTACAAACATGTAAATATATAAGATATACTGTATATATATATATATATATATATATATATATATATATATATATATATATATATATATTGCAGTCCAACTGTTCTTACTTGACATTTTATACCAACAAGATGCTTACTGCGCCTTTTATTAAATATGTATTGACTTGTTCACTTTGAACTATGTTGCTTCTACTTTGTACTATGTTTTCTGAATTATGTACTACCTTGTAATATGTATTCTGAATTATGTGGTTTAAACTTGTATTATGGAGCTGTTCTCCCCTTTTAGCATCTATGTATTGAATTGTTTGACTTTGAACTATGTATCTTTTACTTTGTACAATGTATTCTGTATTATGTAGTTTATACTTTGTACTATGGAGCTTTTCTCCCCGGGCATCCACTGAAAATGGGCTCTTAGAGCCCAGTGGACCTGACTGGAAATAAATAATAAATAAATAAATAAATAAAGTGTCTAGTACAAAACTATGGACCATGATCATTCAGGTTAGTGTTTCCTTTCTTATGAAAGACATGCAGATTATAAGTGATGTGTGCAGTGTCATGTATGGGCTATATGGTTTATACAAGGTCTGACTGTGCAATGCCATGTATGGACTATATGGTTTATACGAGGTCTGACTGTGCAGTGCCATGTATGGGCTATATGGTTTATACAAGGTCTGACTGTGCAGTGCCATGTATGGGCTGTATGGTTTATACAAGGTCTGACTGTGCAGTGCCATGTATGGGCTATATGGTTTACACAAGGTCTGACTGTGCAGTGCCATGTATGGGCTATATGGTTTTATACAAGGTGTGACTATGCAGTGCCATGTATGGGCTATGGACTATATGGTTTACACAATGTCTGACTGTGCAGTGTCATGTATGGGCTATATGGTTTATACAAGGTCTGACTGTGCAGTGCCAGGTATGGGCTATATGGTTTATACAAGGTCTGACTGTGCAGTGCCATGTATGGGCTATATGATTTGTATAAGGTCTGACTGTGCAGTGCCATGTATGGGCTATATGGTTTATACAAGGTCTGACTATGCTGTGCCATGTATGGGGTATATGGTTTATATAAGGTCTGACTGTACAGTGCCATGTATGGGCTATATGGTTTATATAAGGTCTGACTGTGCAGTGCCATGTATGGGCTGTATGGTTTATACAAGGTCTGACTGTGCGGGGCCATGTATGGGCTATATGATTTATATAAGGTCTGACTGTGCAGTGCCATGTATGGGCTATATGGTTTATACAAGACTGGTCAGCAAAACCCGTTCAGTGATTTCAAATGGCATCATGTAAAGATAGTTTTACTGTTATGCATATACTGGCTCCACTAGAATAGAAATTTATTACAAAGTATTATACTGAGTGGATTTAGCAAAATTGTATGTATATTTTTATGTACTGCTATCTCTAAACCTGCATTTACCATGAGTTCATATCTTGCATGGGAATGAAAAATGCATCACTTTTTTGTTATGCAATGTTTCTCCAGTTTTATCTGCGACATACTGGAAATAATTTGCTGTCCTCTGTTAAGGTACTGTGCATCAGATTAATTCATTGTGTCACACATACTAACTTCTGTCCTCAGAAATAGCAGTTGTCATTTGTGTGAGTGCTGCAGGTGAAGTGACAACAGAGCCAGTTTTGATGGTAGGGTACTCAATCTATTTTTTACGTGTTTATTTTATCCTTTTAATAGTATATATTATTTTTATTGTCTTCTGTTTAACTGTCGGCTTTACCATTAGATATTTAAAACTGTTGATATTGAACGGACCCTTAATGGTGTTAAGCATTGCAACTTGCATGTTATGCCCTCTACCTTTTTTCCAGATTATTTTCTTTTATTTTATGCATTACCATTAATCAAATTAAATATGTGCATATGGAGAGCATGGTAATACCAGGTTACATTGTACACAGACATTCATTCACTTCCCGTATCCTGCAGTTGTATACACATTTTTTTTCTTTTGTCTACATTGCCTTTGAAGTTCAACAGTGATACAAGTGTATTGAATGACATAGTAGTCAACTGAAACAGTTCGCATTTTAAGTACCTAAAATGTTGTGTTCAAATGTGGCATATATAATGTTCCCTAAAGATAATTTGGGTGAAGGTGCACATGATCTTGAGAAGGGGCTGTTATGTGACCTTGATGCTGACTTGCTGGGACGATCTCACAGGCACTGATGTCTCAGTGCTGCATGACCACATGACCAAGACCTTGAGTGAGCGGTTCTGCTACATACAGATGAATGTTAATGTGGCTTGCATGAATTCTGTTGTGTTTGGCTCCCCCTACTACTTCCATTGCTTTCTTTTGAGGCATTTGTTTTGCAACATGTTATGCCCTATATGTCCAGACAGCACTCTAACCATCTCTCTGCTAACACTGATTCTTATTTCAGTCCAGTAGGTCCTGAATAACGTATGCATGAAAGCAGAGATGGCTGCTATGTCTGTCATCATACTGTGGATCAAGGTGTTCATGGCACTACTGCTACTCTCCATCATTTCCACATAGTGCTAGAAATCCCCACAAACACCCTGTAATATTCTGACCATTTCTTGCTTACTCTCTTTGGTAGGGCACTGAGCCATCTCAGCACATTTGCTGGGCAGCTACTGCCTTCAATGTTTCCTGAAATATCTATGACATGTGCCTGCACCTAGCACCCCTATGTAGAGGTGTCACAGTGGCCACTGTTACCTCTGATTCTGTGCTTTTATCCAGAAGGTGCCCCTTTGGTTTTGGAGACACCGGTTTTGAGGTGCATAAGTTTCCTGCCTGTACATGTTGCAGTGTAATGTCCCCGGGTACTTGTGATGCAGTGTTACTTCCTGCCGAGTTATTTACCTGTCATGGGGTGTGTGATCCTGTCCCTAAATTTAGTGACTGTGTTTCCTTAAGCCATCTCACAAATATAACTCTGCAGCCATCATCATCAACCACTCTACTGCTGAATCTTCTAAATTTACCAGTATAATGGAACTGATCATCTCTGCTGCTGACCCTGTGAAGAATTCATTACTTGCATTATTACTCATCTACCATAGTACATTCCTCTATGCTGTGCAATGAGGAGTAGAGGACGCATACCATGCATACTCTGTTCAATGTTCTTATGTGCAAAAGTGGGGGGCTCACCTGTTAATACTAAATGTTATGATTTGCACGCAATTATTTAACCTGAGCAGTCATTTTCTGTATGTATATATATTATGGAGGTCAAACTGACCTTCCTGAACAGATGTCTGTGGAGGTGGCAGATGTGGGTGATTGTCATCATCCACACCATCCCTGATTATGCCCATGCCATTCTTAAGTGATTTGTGGTCACACCCCCCCCCCCCAATAGATAGGAGGTACTGCTCACCAGATGTTAAAGGAGTAAGTGTAAGAGATCCCCCAACTCCAGTACTGATATGGACAATTTCATTTTGTCTTGCCTTTGCTCTGGCACACCCTACCATATAATTTGCCCTTTTCTTCCACTGTGCCCCTGTGCTGTTCCTTCTGCCAACAGCATTTACATCCATAACCACTTGGTTCTGGGCTTTTGCTATCACAGCTTGTTTGGATCCCCCTTTTTCCAAAAAGGTGTTTGCCATAAGTCCTAAGGACAGTCATGAAGATGCAGTTGTCCTCATGGCTGAAATGATCTTTTCTCTGTCTGAATCTCTGCTGCTGCAGTAGGCATTCGCTTAAACAACATACCAAAGAAAGCTTGCTTTAAGAAAATGAAATCCACTCACTGACCACACAACAAAACAAAGAAAGCATGTCTGCATTCCAGAAAAAAAAATTAAAACTCTCTTCAATAGCACAAGATCTGAGTACAGCAAAATTTATCCTGACACAACACACATCCATATACATATTAAAAATCAAACTTCACCCAGTTAAAATAGCATAGTATTAACATATACAGAATCATCCACAAATGAATAGTAGTGCAAACATTTATCATTAAACTACCATCATAAGTTCTTGGTAACAAATATGAAATCCATCCCCATCATGCTCTGTGCTCATACTACCATGATTTTTCCTTCATGAGTGGCAGTCACAAATCCTTGGCCGACAGTGCAGCAACAGTCATCCTGACACCATAATACCTTGATGTAAATGAGGTAAATCACACTTACAGTTGCATTATATCCTGTATAGCATAATCTACAAAATGCAAAATAAACAAAAAACATTTCTCATTCACATTTCTATCAGTAATCCTTCCACATGTATTTCCAGAACTACTGTCATATTGTTGCCATTTATGAACAGCACTCCTGTCATTAACATTAGCATGAGTCAACCACATCTGACAATCACATCAATGAAAAATATATTTCTCTCACTTTTAATTGACCTATATAGTGAATATGCATTGCTTGCTGATAATTTCTAACTACATTTCTATTTTTATGTTGGTTGAAAATTTTCAGGCTTTTCACTAAATGCTAGCCACCTAACAAGTGATCGCATATAAAAAAGGCAACACTTACTGACATAAAACATCTGGCTGGGCAGGTAATCCATTTTTAATGTTGGCCAGGGGAGAAAAGCTCCACGGTGAATCATTAGATCAATACAGAATACCATGTTTGTTACAGAAACGGTTTAAGCAGACATGAACAGGTAATGAATATGACAAACAGTACACTAAATTGAAGTCTTGTACATAATTCTATAATCATTTTACAAGTATGATACAGAGGCTGTTTCACGTAGCAGAAATGTACGAATATTTTAGGGCTGATAAACTAGAGTGGAGAGGTGATGCAGTGCAGTATACATTAGGTGAAATAGGAGGTAGGGTGTTGAGGAAACAATTGTTAAGATAAGGGTACTTAGCCAAGAGTTACAGACTAAATATTATCCTGGAGGTGAGGTGTATGAACATGAATTTTGTAAGTGTACTTTGAGTTTGGCCTTGAAGGTGTGGTGGGGATCTGGTAGCTGTGAACAAGCTTCACTGAGCCAAGCTGACCTTGGGAATGGAAGAAAGTGCAACCCTATGCACATAGAAGGAAAAATGGAGTCAATAACATTTAGGTTGCAGTATCCTGAAGCCTAATCCATGTCCATCCTGTCTACTCTGACCCATCTTAACTGCTCAAGCCACTCTGTTGTTTTGATTAAAGAAAAGTGACACCAGTTTTAACAGTTATTTATAAACAGAACTAAAAAAATACAATTATTAAAGGCCTGCTTCCATAACTGAGTAATCCATGACATTAATGCAAATTGTGCAAATAAAGGTGAAAACATTACTGTGCAGATGCTATCACACATATAAGTGAATGACAAATTAATTCATTAATCACTGGCTTTCATTTGCCATAACATCATGTATAAATATTACTTTAATAAAAAATTCAGCCTACCTATGTGACAATACAGATTTGTAAACCAAATATCTCAATGACAGTACTTCCATGACTAATGCACCAATATGGTAGTTGGGTTTGGTTATGGTGATGTCTCATCCCAGAGGGTGTGGGTCATATCCCCTGAATCACAGAGCTGCAGTTACATTCAAAACTATGGTTCTGGCACTTTGGATGATGACAGTACCTGTGAAGGCACAAGGCTGAGCTCCAACCTGGTCTGAGAAGAAGACAAAGATTGTGGTCTACCTCTTGCAAGAGCTGTACTTGGAGAAAACAAAGGGGTGGCCAGCAATAAGTGGAAGAAAGATGATACCTGGTGAGAGATGAGTGAGCAACTGTCATCCATGCTCTATGTTTCAGTGCTGGCACAGGTATGATGACCTGCAGCGGCACAGAGCCTGATCAGCTGGCTAAGTAGGTAGAGTAGCTAAGGCGAGAAGTCCCGAGTTCTACAGTAAGTATTTTAACATGTTATTTTTTTACATCTGAATTCAATTTGGTTGCAAAAATGCAAGAAAAATATTGCATAAATGCAACGGGAAATGTATGCAAATATCTATCCTTATGTAATCAAAACAGTATACGTAAAATTAAACCTCTCTGTATACAAATACGGTATGTGTACCTACAGAGATGCATACATACATGTATAAAATACATATTTATATGTGAGCAAATACCTATATGCATATACATATATAAAAATATAAATGTCATATATATATATATATATATATATATATATATATATATATATATATATATATATATATATATTCCATACATTTGTTCGAATTACACTTAGTCGAAAATTATTCCAGACATTTCACTTCACTGAAAGCTCACTTGACTGAAAGCTCACTTGGTCAAAAATGGAATATAGCCTCTGCCCCACTGCAGTGTAACCCTGGAGTGAGAATATTAAATAAGGGGGGTGTGGGGGGTGTAGCCCCCCACATTATTCCAGTAGTTTTTACTAAAGATATATATATATATATATATATCAATGCATTTCTAATGGATATACCTTCTTATAATAGTGAATACATTAAAATTATGTGGGGGGCTACGCCCCACACCCCCCATTGTGGGGGGCTGTGCACCCCACACCACCCCTTGTTTAATATTCTAATTCCAGGGTTGCACTGTAGTGGGGCAGGGGCTATATTCCATTTTCAACCAAATGAACTTCGCCCAAGAGAGCTTTCGTCAAGTGAGCTTTCAGTGAAGTGCAATGCCTGGTATCATTTTCGGCTAAATGTAATTCGAACAAATGTATGGAATCCATATATATATATATATATATATATATATATATATATATATATATATATATATACATATACAAACACACACACGCACACACACACACACACACATATATATATATATATATATATATATATATATATATAAACATATATACACAAATATAAAAATACTTGCATTGGCACTGTAATTATTAGTTTAGTAATGATTTGTACTACAGGCAGACAGCTTTTAAAAATACATTGCTCTGTGTAGACCACAAACTACTGATTAATATGACAATTCTATGAGAAAGCAATTCCTTACACAATACTAACTGCACATACAAGATGTCTGACTACAGTTAGCCACCATACCCTAGGCAGAGTGGGGGTAAGGGGGAGTTGATGTAGCAAGTGAATGCCCAGCAGAGAGGTTAGTGAAAAATGCAATCTTCAGTTTCTTACTTTCAGGTTTTAAAAAGTGTGTTGCTTATAGCAACTTTACATATCATTACTTAAAAATGCAATTAAACTATACAAGGCGTAATGCAAAGCAGACACTTAAACTGAAATATCTGCAAATATTGAAGAAGGTACTCATACCCCAGAAAGACATTTTGAAGGAAATCATCAATTTTGATGGAAGATATACCTCTAATTGTACTTGCAGTAAGTAAGAAATATTTCCTTATACAGATGGATTCAGTGCAACTACATAAAGAAATCCTGTGCTTTGCTGATCAATAAATGTAAGCATATAAGGTGGATATAAATCCAGATTCAGTTCACCTATATAAAGAATTTCTCTGCTTGCTGATTAATAAATGTAAGCATATAAGTGAGATATGAACACACATATATGATAGGTAGACATCCATGCCATATTTTATGTCTCTGTGCAGCTGAAGAGATACAGCACAATTCTTAAATCTATCAGGCACTTGATCAAACTAACTGAAGTTTGTTATGAGTACGAAAACATGATTCTGAAATAAGTATCATTCACCAAAACAATTTGTTGAATAAGATCTGATTTTGAATTTACATTATAAGTACAAATACAGAAGTAATTCATAACTGCAGCACAATTCATTTCAGTAAGATATTTCTGAATAAGTGTTCACTGTAACTTTGTTACACTAGCTTATTTCCTTATGCTCTGTAGACATAAAAATTGTTACCATTTATATCCTTCTACTGATTGCTAACAGCTTTCAAGTACCACTTGACAGAAGATTTTTTTTTTCTGAATAAAGATTAGTAAGCACTATCAAAAACGTATGTACTGATTTATCATCAAATTATGAGTCAATTTATTGGGCCTGTTTTCTGTTTTTCTCTCTACCCTCCATCTCTATTTTTCTTATTTTAATTATGCATTGCTTTGCTTTTTTTGTTTTCCTTTCATCTTAATTAATTTTCTTTTTTCTACAAGTGCAGAAGTCACACAACCAACCCAATGATGTTTCTTCCAGGTCAGGGAACATTCACCCTCTGCCTGTCCAGGGATGCTCTTACAAGGTAGTGGCTGTGGCACTTATCCTGTAGGTACTCTGGTACAGTGCAGCCAGACAAACCATGCAGACTGCAAGCCTCAGGACTTTGTTTAGAATGTGGAAGAGCAGGTAGTAGAGAGTCCTTCAGACTGCTTGAGTCAGCCTAGGATATTCAAAAATGGGTGCAAAACTCGCTGCCCCAGACCACTAAGACCACTGAGCCACCACACCCTCAACATAGGGGGCTTTCAATGCACTGTCATCAGGCAGTGGACTGGGCTATTCCTGGGAAGAGCTCCTCTTTACTTCCCTCCTTCAATAATCCTCTCTCTTCAACCCTCTAACCTATGTGCTTCCCAAACTACCCTCTTACACAAAAAAATTATTTGAAAAAAATGGAGGGAATCCCCCCACCAAAAATATATAATTCGACCTCTCCTACCTCCTCAAGCACAGCCCTCTTTATGTTTTCATCTGTGCCCTCTTTATGTCTCCCATTTGTCCATCATTCACTGCAGCCAGAGTGTCAACATAAGGGTACTCCTATAGAAAATTCATAAAACCACTTTATATTTTTTTAAAACTCATTCTAGGTTCATGGTGAATACTAGACTAACTGCCCTGAAGGACCATTTTAAGCCTAGCCACTAACCCAATATCAGAATCAAACCTTGTATCTTGTATTTATGAGATGAAGCCCTTAACCATTATACCAGCCCTCCCCTTCTCATAAAGGGCTGCATTGCATGCTACACATCTCAAGTATCTGTCCTGTCTTACTTGTCCATTATATCCAAAAAAGTCCAAATTCACCCGAGCCTTATCATTTCCAAGTAGTACTCATAAATACTTAAAATATTTCTTGATCAACTTTAAGCAATTCACAAAAGTGGGCATCTCTTTCTAAAAGATTTTGTATTGCCATATTCATTGCAAATGAACTGTACTTGGTATAGTTGCATATAGATATAGCCAAGCTATTCATAAACAACAGCTACAAAAGTGCAAATCTCAGGACTATGAATACTACTCATGCTCTCAAGATCTAGTTTGGAGAATAACTCCCAATGTACACTGGAAAATGACAACAGAAAAGGAAATAAGTGAGTTAATAAAACAAGTTGTGTGTGTGTGTGTGTGTGTGTGTGTGTGTGTGTGTGTGTGTGTGTGTGTGTGTGTGTGTGTGTCCAGGATGCCCTACAGAGGGTGCAACATCTGGGAGTATTGTGTGGAAGGAATCAAACTCAGTACCTGTGGTAGACGAAGCAGCTTGTTCATAGGTGTTTACTAGGCTAATGACCACAATGGCCTTTTTAAGCCTAGTCATGCATCCCAAATCTTTGACAAGTTTTTGTACCCTTGCTAAGTGTAAGCAGGGGCTTTGGAAATTAACAATTTGCAGGCTGTCTGTGACCATTAGAAACACAGGTGCCAAGCCAGGGACAAAGTTCCTATTCCCCATCCAGTTGTGCAAGTTGCACTTGAATTGCGTTAGGGAAGAACTCTGCTTCACATGGATGGGGAGCCTGTTACAGAGAAGGGGTAGTCTTTGGAATACATACCTTTATGTCCAGCAGGTCCTATTTATACCACAGACAAGATTTAAGTCTTTAGAATGGTTACATCTGGTACTGTTTGTTTTGTAGATATACAGGAGGTCCATCAAAGTGGGATCTGACAATGCCTCATATGCTGGGCATAGATCTCCCCTCAACAGCCGGTAGGAGGCAGAATACAGGCACAGGGCACTGAGGTGGTCTGCAGAGGACACATTATCCATGCCTTATATTATTTTAGTGAGGAACCTCTGTGACTGCTCCAATTGTTAGACATACCTGGTTAGGTACATACCAAAGGGGCAATTTACTCAATGAAATATATACTGGACCAGTGACTTCCCTGGACCCAGATGCCATATCCTCACTTATAAGTTGCACAACATAGAATAATTTCCACTTGCTGTCAATATCACAGTTATCAGGTTGGATGACTTCCTGAAGGATACTATTATGAATTTCTTGGTATTTAGTTTTAGTCCATGGCTCTGACACTAGTTATATGTCTGTGTTAGCCCTTCCTGGAGAACATTTGCATCAATGGTGGATTCTATGAAGCTCCCAATTTGCAACCATCTGCAAACTTAGCCAGCCAAAGGTCAGTGACATTAGTCTTGACACCAGAGAACTAAATGCAAAAAAGTAGCAGTCCCAGGACAAATCACCAAGAGACTCTGCTCATGGCTGGACTGCCTGATAGGCAGCCATGCATCCACTGAGTGACATACGGGTCTGTGCCCAACCTCTTGAGTTTGTCAACAATGCCCTAGTACAACACCATGTCAAATGCCCTGGCCAGGTCAAGGTAGGCAGTGTGCCCTCATCCATTGCTTTGGTGACCCTCTCAAAGAAGTCCACCAGGCTGAGTTAGCATAACCTGCCCCTGACAAAACCAAATTGGATTGGTTCCACTGTCTTGATGTTTCCCATGTCATTATTAATTACTTCCATGGTAATTCTTTCCATGGCTTTGCATAACAGACTTATGGCTCTGCAGTTCCAGGGTCTGTAGATGGCCCGCCATTGTCCACAGGGATGACTATTGTGGTTCTACTTTCATGAGACATGAAGCCTGCTCACAGGCTACAGCTAAATAGCAGTTCCAGAGGGTCTGATAGGTCATGTTTCATGCTATTTAGAAAGCATCCTGGGATATTGTCTGGGCCCTCTGATGCAGTGGTCTTGGCCTTAGAGAGAGCATTAAGGAACTGTTCCCTAGTGATAGTGGGGGAGTTATATTTAATGGTATTTCCCGAGGAAAGGTTAAGGGACGAGAAGAAGGTAAAGTTGGAGTGGAATGTGTTGACCAGTAGGTTTGCTTGATCTTCTGGCTCAATATAGGTGACTCTATTAACAATGAGTTATACATACAATTGTGTAGTGGTTTCGATGTGTGGACGTAGCTAAAGAATGCCTTGTGGCTGTTCTTGGCCTGGGAAGCCAACTTTACCTCAAATTTGGCTTTGGTAGACTATTTGTCCTCTGAGTTGTTTGTCTCATTTGATGAGAGTGTTTTTATCTTGCTGGGTAAAACATCTCCTAATTTTTGCCATGATTTTCTTCCTCCTGTTATACAGCCTACTGATTTTGTGATTCCACCAGGGAGACTTGTTTTTGCAGTTAGCTTTGTACTTCTTCCTAGTGGGTACAGTTACCTCTACACAACTATCAACATGCTTGTATAGGGTTTCTATGAACAGTTCTGCATAGACAGCAGTGTTCTCAGGGAGTATGGGGGCTTGAAACTTTGCCAGGTTATCACTTAATAGTAGGACGTTAACCTTAGAGTAGTTCCTGAACATTCCAGGATTAGCAGGGGTTCCAAGTTCCACCTTTACTTCAAAGGAGACAATTCTATGGTCTGACCCTACCAGAGAAGACACCATACCAAGGGGTGTACAGTGCACTCTCATATTGGTGAGGACCAGATCCAGTATGGCTGCACCCCCTGGTTGGCATACTGACAATCTGGTTCAGGGAGCTTGTGTCTACAAAATCCAGGAATCTCTGTGCCTGTACGCTTAGTGTTGTATACAATTCTTATTTAGCAGTAGGGTAAATAGTCACCCATGAATATGGTACTGGGTTGGATAATGAGCATTTCCAATAAGTTCAAATACATGGTATGGGTTTCCTGGGACATAGAGGGGGACCTTTATCTTAAAAAGAAGTGGTATGGGATTTTGCCTATGGTGACCTGAATGTGGAGAAGCTAAAGCACATTGTCCTGTCCTGCTTAACAGCTCAGAGTCATAATTATTTACTCTAACTGCCAGACAAAAAAGTAACAGAGCTACAGAACCCGATGGAGGGTTTAAAAAATATGAAGGAGACAAAGTAGTCAAAGCAATACATTCACTGTACAACAGAATACAAAACAAACAACTCCTGTAAAATGGGAAAATAAAGAATTCCAGTTATTCCAAATGGAAAAGGAACACACTAGATCCATAACATTATTATCCAATCTCTGTAATCAAGTTGATGGTACAACAGTTTACTGAAGTACTCAGCAAATGATTAAATTAAATTCTGGCAGAAATACTAGGAGGACTATGAGGCCTAATACAAGGTAGACATAGAACAGATAACGGGTGGGCGGTGGCAACTTTTATGTCCAAGATTCAAGGGGATTGCACATATGCAGGGCTGTTATTTGACATAAGGAAAGCATATGATTAACTTAAATTGAGTTGTATGCTTTGAGAAACAGACTAAGGAACTGTAATATAAATAAGGTACACCAAAGGAATCATTTAAATCCAGCCTGAATTTTCATTTTAGTTTTTTTGTAATTATAATTGGTATAATTTGTTCTTTAGAGTTTGATTTTTTAATGTTATGGTATCATTGGTTTTACATGTTTCTTGTTAAAATTTTATATAAAACTATATCTATATCATTACAAAAATGCAGATGAAATTGAACATAATCTTGCAGTGCAACAAGCTACCAATAGCCTAATAAAAGCATGGCTGTAGATTCAGCACCAAAAGCTGTTTTGCACAGTGCACATGCTAGAAGTGTCCCTTTGCTAATTTGTGCCAATGTAATTTATAGGCTCCACAAAGGCAGTAAAAGGTTCAATCAATTAGCCTCCTTTTTGTGTCACCACATGTGGCACATATACAAAGTTTGCATTTTTCTATTGCCAATTAACGTGGTTATCAGGTTAATTTGTGAAGGGCAGAAGACTTTCCAAAAATGAAAAGGAATATAATTTGTTAAATAACTTAAGGTCTCTTGGTCTATAAGAGAGACAGCATTTGCAGTGAAGCGAACAAGCAGGAGATGAACACCAAGTCAAACAAAAGCTACAGATACTCAGACTGGAGATCGCAGAACTGCAGTTACAGATGTTGGCACAGAAGTTCTGACCCACTAAACTGACATACAGCTGAAAATACTAAACATCTCAGAATATTAGTGCTAAAAACATTGAAACAGACATACAAGTCTTGTGTCTGAATATTGTGTAGCAGCCAGTAATTTAACCTATATGTAACCAATCTATTTGCAAAAATAAATGCTTTATTGCAATGTGCTACAGATACTGACATATGTTCATAGGTGTGTACTAGGCCAATGGCCTTGGAACCTTTACAAGCCTAACCCATAGAAGTGCCCTGGCATCATGCCGCCGTTAGTTACCAGTGTCTCTATCAAGTGGAGCCACTGGACTGATCCCCGGGATGAACTTTCTACTTCCCATCTACTCATCAAGATTTCTCTTGAAAAGGGCCAGTGAGGTGCTCTGCTTGACATGTATGGGAAGTCTGTTCCAGAGCATGGACAGTCTCTGGGTTATGAACCTTTCCCTCCAGCATGTTCTGTTGATTGTGTTAATGAGGCTGAGGTCCTTGGACAGTATGGTGCAGAGGGATTGGGATTTCTTTAGGTGTAACATTTTTAACAGGACTGGGTCAGACATGGTTTTGTAAGTCAAGAAGAGATTAACAGACAATATGAGACAGAGAAAAGCTGGAGTTTTTTTGAGTCTGTCCATGTAGGCCATGTGTTTAAGGCCCAGGATCCTCTTTGTGAGGTACTTTTGTGGCCTTTCCAGCTGTTGCAAGTGTTTAGTGAGGTACATGCCAAATGGGGCATTATACTCGATGATTGGTCTAATGGGGGAAGAGTAGAGAGAGGTGATGGCCTCTTTCTTCCAGGATGCAAAACCCTTGGCAATGAGATGTGCCACATAGGACTTTCTGACCACAGTGGCAATGTGGTGGTTGAAGGAGAGGTTGCTGTCAACCTGTGTCCCCAGATCTCTTATAATGCCTTCAGTGTTCAGTGAGCTACCATCAATGTGGTAATTAGTGGGAACTGAGTTTTTCCAAAAGGGAATGACGACGCATTTTTTGGCATTAAACTTAAGAACATGGTTTCAACACCAGTCATTGGTCTTAGTGAGGCCTTTCCATAGGATGTCTGCATCACCTGGGGAGTTAATAATGTGTCCTAGCTTGCAATCATCAGTGAACATGGTCAGCCAGAGTCCCTCCATGTTGGCCTGGACATCTGAGAAGTAGATGCCAAACAGGAGAGGACCTAGTACCAATCCATGTGGCCACTCATGACTGGTCAGCAGTCTGACTTGGAGTCTGCTACTTTCACACTGTGGGTTCTCTGAGCCAATTTGCAACCCACCTAGCGATATAGGGGTTGATGCCTAGTTTGGTGAGTCTATCAGTAATTCCTGAGTGGGGAATGGTATCAAAGGCCTTGGCCAGATTGAGGTAGGCTGTATGAACTGCCTTGCCTTCATCCACAGCTCTGGTGACTGACTCAAAGAAGTCAACCAGGTTGAGCAGGCATGATCTACCCTTCACAAAACCAAATTGCATGTGATCCAGATTTTGGAGATTCTGTATATCCCTGTTAATTAGGTCCATGATGATGCGCTCCATAGCCTTACATATCAGACTCATCAGGCTAATGAGGCGATAATTCCCAGGGTCTGCAGTTGCTCCCATTTATGGAGAGGGATGACTGTAGCAGTGCACCATTCTGTAGGGACAAAGCCTGAGGTGAGGCAGGGATTGAACAGGGCACACTGGTGTGGTGCCAGTTCACTTTGTAGTTCATGTAGAACACAGCCAGGGATATTGTCAGGTCCCATGGAAGCTGTATTCTTGGGATTGTATAATGCAGTTTTAACCTGTGCTGCAGTAATGCTGGATGCCTGGCATTCTTCCGGTATTAGGTTCATAGGTACGTATATATAAGCCTAGCCAAAAAGGTACCCTGTCTTTCACCACCCAAGAAAATTATTTTCCTGTGCCCCTGTTGAGCAGAGCCACAGAAGTGATCCCTGGGGTGAATTTCCTATTTTCCATCCAATCATCAAGATTTTTCTTGAAGAGTGCTAATGAGGAGCTCTGTTTGACATAGATAGGTAGTCTGTTCCAGAGTATGGGAAGTCTCTGGGACAGGAATCTATCCCTCCAGCATGTTCTGTTTATTGTGGTGACAAGGTTTAGGTCCCTAGAGCATGTAGCTCGGAGGGATTGGGATTTCTTTAAGTGGAGCATGTCCAACAGCTCTGGGTTTGACATAGCTTTGTATGTTAGGCAGGGATCGCCTCTGAGTACGTGATATGTGATGGAGTAAAGCTGGAGTTTTTTGAGATGGTCTGCATAGGGCATCTGTTTGAGGCCAGTAATCCTCTTTGTGAGGTATTTCTGTGGCCTTTCCAGTTGTTGTAGATGTATTGTGAGGTACATACCAAAAGGGGCGTTGTACTCTATAATGGGTCTATTGAGTGATGAGTAGAGGGGAACAATGACCTCTTTTTTTCTGGATGGGAATCCTTTTGTGATGAGCTGAACCATGTAGAAGAATTCCTGACCACTGTGGTGATGTGATTATCAAAGGAGAGACTACTGTCCACTTGTGTCCGAAGGTCTCATCACACTTTCAGCATTCAGTAGACTACCACTTATGTGGTAGTTCATGGGTACAGAGTTTTTACCAAAGGGGATGACAATGCACTTTTTGGCATTGAGCTTCAGTCCATGGTTTTGACACCAGGCATCTGTCTCAGTGAGGCCCATTTGTAGTATGTCCACATCATTAGGAGTTTTGATTATGGCTCCTAGTTTGCAGTCATCCACAAACTTTGTTAGCCAAAGACTTTCTGTGTTAGCCTGTACTTCAGAGAAGTAGATTCCAAACAGGAGAGGACCCGGAACCGAACCCTGTGGTACTCCACTTGTCACTGGTCTGAAGTCGGGTTTAGAGTCTGCTACTTTCACAGTGTGGGTTCTGTCTATGAGCCAGATGGCAACCCATCTTGTGACATAGGGATTTATACCTAGTTTAGTGAGCTTATCTATAATTCCAGAGTGGGGGATGGTGTCGAAAGCCTTGGCGAGCTCTAGATAAGCTGTGTGAACCACCTCACCCACATCTATGGCTTTGGTGACTGCTTCAAAGAAGTCAATCATGTTTAGGAGACATGATCTGCCTTTTACAAACCCAAATTGGGTAGGGTCCAGAGTTTGGAGATTACCAATGTCTTTGTTTATGAGTTCCATGATGATACATTCCATGGCCTTGCAGACCAGGCTCGCCAGGCTAATGGGGCAGTAGTTCCCGGGATCCATCATGACTCCCCCTTTGTGGAGTGGGATAACCATCACAGTGTGCCATTCAGTGGGCACAAAGCCTGAGGTGAGGTTATGACTGAACATGTTACTTAGGTAGGGTGACAGTTCATTCTGTAGTTTGTGCAGAACGTAGCCTGGGATATTGTCAGGTCCTATGGATGCTGCGTTTTTGGCTTTGGAGAGTGTTTTTTTTACCTGTGCAGCCGTTATTACAGGAACTTTGCATTCTTCCAGTATAGAGATGGGCCCTCTAGGGGATGACAGGGGGTAAAGCTAACACTGAACCTATCTGCCAGGATGTTGGCAATATCAGTTGGTTCTGTATATTTAGTGCCATTGTGCTGTAACTCAGAGCAGATCTGAGTGTTGCTATTGAGATTCTTGACATAGCTATAAAATGCTTTGTGGTTGTCTTTAGAGTCAGTGGCAATTTTGTTTTCGTAACTAGCTTTGGAGGATTTTATGAGGGATCTCAGCTTCTTACTGAGGTTGACCAGGGGGTTCCTCCAGTCATGGGATTTTACTCTTTTTTGCAACAGTTTCTTTCTTCTGTTGTAGAGTTTATTTTTGGCAGAGGTTCACCAGATTGGCTTCCTTTTTTTTGGAGGATAGCATCTTGGTTCTATTAGGGATACCATGATCCATGCACTCGTGTAAGTGCTTATAAAGTGCATTTGTGTAGGATTCAACAGTCGTACCTCTGCTGTCCGTCTGCATGGGTGTCATGAAGTTTGCCACTTCTGTCTTAAGAAGTGTGAAGTTGGCTTTGGAGAAGTTTTTTACAGCAGTTTCCCTAACTGGGGGTGGGGGCAGGATGTGGATGTCTAGGGTGATTAGCTTGTGGTCAGATCTGACCAACGAGGAATTGACCACTGGTGTGGAACACCAGTTGCCCATGTTAGTAATGACCAGGTCTAGGATATTGCTGCCCCCTATTGTTATTGGCCCTTGGAGGGAGAGAGGGGTAAAGTTGGCACTGCATCTGTCGGCCAGTAGGTTGGCATATCTGTTGGCTCAGTATAGGAGGTATCATTGTGCAGTAACTCAGAGCAAATCTGGGTATTGCTGTGGAGATTCTTGATATAACCGTAGAAGGCTTTGTGGATGTTTTTAGTATCTGCTGCAATTCTGCGTTCATAGCTAGCTTTAGAGGTTTTGATGAGGGATCTCAACTTTTTGTTTGGGCTAATAAGGCAGTTTTTTCAGTTTTGGGACTTCACCTTTTGATGCAACAGTTTCTTCCTTCTGTTGTTAAGTTTATTAATGGTAGGGGACAACCAGATTGGCTTCCTTTTTTTGGATGACAGCGTCTTGGTTCTGTTGGGTATGGCTAGTCGCATGCCTTTGTGTGTTCATACAGTGCATTGGTGTATGATTTGGCAGTCATGCACCTATTTTCCATTTGCATGGGTGCTGTGAAGTTAGCCACATCTGTGTTTAGAAGACCAAAGTCAGCTTTGGAGAAGTTTTTCATGGTGGCTACCTTTGCTGGTGGTGTGGGTGAGATGTGGATTTCGATGGTAATTAGTTTGTGGTCGGATCTAACCAGGGAGGAATTGACTATTGGTGTTGAGCAACGGTTGCCCGTGTTGGTAATAACCAGGTCAAGGATGTTGCTTCCTCTAGTTGGGTTAAGAATGAGCTGGTCCAGAGCATTGGCATTAATGAATTCCAGGAAGTGTTGGGCAAGTGCATTGGTGCATGAGTAGTTTTCCCATTTGACAGAGGGGTAGTTGAAGTCACCCAGTATGAGAGTGTTGGGTTGGACCCTAATAGTTTTCTGGGTGCTTAGGAATGTGGAGTGAGAGTCTTGGGATTTATAGCAGGCTATGACCAGAATCACCATCTTACCCACTGTTAGTTGTACCTGAAGTATCTCCGATGCATTATGCTGGGCTACTAGCCTGAAGGTGTACATATCCTTTATGAATATGGAGACGCCATGGCCTTTGGAGCTTTGGTATCCATGTTCTGGGGCCGAATGGTGTGGAATGAGATATAGCCTGGTAGCATAGGGGTGCTTTCTGCTGCTTTAAACCAGGTCTCCGTTACAGCACAAATGTCGATGTTCTCCATTTTGAGGAGTGCTTCAAGCGAATGCATCTTGAGATTTAGACTTCTAGCATTGAGCAGCATGATACTCAGAGTACATTTATTTATAGCTGTTATGGTGGTAATTTGGTTTTTGGAGCACCATCTAAAAAGGCACTATAGGGGTAGCAAGAGCCTTAGCCAGTATCCAGAAACATAGGGGTGACAGATACTGACCATCTTTGGCAAAGCATCAAGGTCTGTCAATTATGTCATCCCAAGCAGACAGATATTGAATCCCCTTAAAATGACACCAGAAACTTAACCAATTGTTGAAGTCAATCATTTTCTGCTTGACTGCAGTATCATTCTGGGTGATGGTAGGATGCTGCTCAGGGCTAGGGTCATACCTGCCTGGGCCACATAATCTGAGAGCTCCTTTATGTCTCTTTTCATGTAGCCCAGGGAGGTGCATCTTAGGTCATTCACACTCACATGTACAATGACAGAGTCATACTTGTACTTGTTGTGGAGTGACCTGAGTGTGTGTGTTATGTGTCGGATCCTGGCACCCAACAGACAGCTGACTGTTACCTTCTCCTTATTCAATCTAGTGAGTGGGACATCAGTGTGCCTCACCATCAAGTCACCTATGATTAGTGTATTGGGCAAGCTCTTTTGCCTTAGGGGATGAGGTTGAGGGGTACACTTTGTAGGTGAGCTGTGTGTCATGATTTGTGCTGCATTGTGGTGGTCGAGTGTGCTTCTGATTTTAAGGTCTCTGCTGTTTGGGTAGGTTTCTATTGAGAGCCTCCACGAAGGTGGGTGTGTGGTTTGTGTATTTATGTGAGAGTTGTGATGGTGGGTGTTCTGGAAGGCTGTGTGTTCCATGTGGTGTGGTGCAGGTGTTGACCTTCTCCTCTTGACCAGCTATTCCGGTCTTGGCTGGAGAGTGCATGTCTTCCAGTTTGAATATTTAAGTGCATCTCTCACAAGTCTGAGTGTTGGGAGGTAAGAGGAGAGAGTTGTCTGCGTACATGAGGCAGTTGCTACACTGCCTCAGAACACCCAAGTTCATCAGGTTAATAGGAGAAAGCACAGGGAAATTACCTTTAGACATGCCAGGAGGAATGGCCATTATTAATAAGTGCTGGAGCTGTTTCCCTGTAGGACGTTTAGTGCTGTTAGCACTTATGTGTGCTACAATAATTGCTACAAGAAACCAGATGAAGTGCTAGGCGAATAAGCTAGTTAAATGCAAGAGAGAAGAGAACTAGCAAGATCTAAGGGAAAAACTGAAGAGCAGACTTTCTGGCAGTGGTAATAGTTTACCCTAGCTTAGTGGCACTACACGGCATGCAAATCCATGCAAACATGGGCTTTTAAAGCAGAAAGTTGAAAGGGAGCTAGAAACCACTCCTCTTGCGGTAGATAGGCTACCTAATGCTTACAACTCCCACTGATAAGTCGAGAGGCTTCCCTCTAAGACAGAAAGGTCTGGGGAATTCAGAAACTGCAATACAGTCCTGAATACAGCAAATATGTATCTGGACTACTCTAGTAACAGGAAAAGTGGGAAAACAAGATATATAGCAAACAAGCAAACTGATTTAAACAAATTAACCAATAAAAAAGCTCAAAACTGAACCCCGTTCCAGCAGTGTTCAATCAAACAAGTTCTAGCTGCACACTCCTGCTACTAGGGTGCAGGGGAACCTTCTGCAAAAAAAGATGGTCTGGATTAGTGCTCAAGTTATACAAACAAAGCTAGATTCAGCAGGTCTGAATCTCATCAATGCTACAGCAAATAAGGTGCACCAGTTTCAGAAAGAAACAGTTCAAATAAGCAGGCACAATAAGTCTTTAACCAGAAATTCCCAGCTCAGAAGGGCTGAATCTACCCTCTCCTCCCTCAAGACTGCAGACCATAAACCTTCTTAATGTAATATAACTGGCCTGAAGCCCAAGTACTTAAACCAGAACTAAGACACTTTTAGAGTAACAGACACTAACCCTTCAATCAGCAACTCCCAACTTAGAAGGATGTAAGCTACCTGTCCTGCCACAAGAGTGCAGATCACAAACATTCTTAATGTAAAACAACTGTCCTGCAGCCCAAGTGCTTAAACCAAAAGGCTTAGAATAACAGTTATAATTTAATCAGGCTACTAACCAGCAGTGCATTTTATATAACAGTGGCAAACTAGAAAATTGATTTAAACAAATTAACCAATAAAAAGGCTAAAATCTGAGCCCCATTCCAGCAGTCTTCAATCAGACAAGTTCTAACTGCACACTCCTGCCATTAGGGTGCAGGGGAACCTTCCTCCCAAAAAAGATGGCCTGGATTAGTGCTCAAGTTATACAAACAATGCTAGATTCAGCAGGTCTGAATCTAGTCTATGCTACAGAAAACAAGGTGCACCAATTTCAGAAAGACACAGTTCAAATAAGCAGGCACAATAAGCCTTTAACCAGAAATTCCCAGCCCAGAAGGGCAGAAGCTACTTTCTCCTCCCACAAGAATGCAGACCACAAACCTTTTTAATGTAAAATAACTGGCCCAAATCCCAAGTGCTTAAACCAGAACTAATACAGATTTAGAATAACAGACACTAAGCCTTCAATCAGCAACTCCCAACTTAAAAGGATGTAAGCTACCTGTCCTGCCACAAGAGTGCAGATCACAAACCTTCTTAATGTAAAACAACTGGTCTGAAGTCCAAGTGCTTAAACCGAAAGGTTTAGAACAACAGTCACAATTTAATCAGGCTACTAACAAGCAGGAATAAATGCAGCAGAATAAATGCAATGTACTTTTAAGAACAGGGAGTAAAAGCAAAATAAAGTAATAAAGTAGGAAGAAACAGAAATACAGTAAAAGCAGATGAATAAAGTGCAACATTTTTTTGGTTAAGTGGGAATGGATGAAACACGATCATTTAAGGTTGATAAACTAAGGGGATGGCCTTCCCAAATGATCTCTCTACTCAGTAGAATAAGCTGATGAGATGGGACTGGGAGGAGTGTCCAAAATTAGATTTATAGTAGGGGTGGACAACTCAAACGCCACCCAATTTAACAACACAATAAGGTCTGGGTGGGTGGGGAACTCTTAAAACTCCAACAGAACAGAAAACTTAAAACAAAACAAATGTAATACTAGAATAAGATACAAAATAGAAGTGATCAAACCTTAAACAGCTTCAAATCAAAATTAAATGCAGAGATGAGTGATACTCCGAGCAATGTAGACTGCACAAACACTTCAGATAACTACAGATATTTCCAAATAAAAGAGCAATGCTGACTCTCAGCTCCTCTTACTAATTAACTGATCTTATTCACAGTAAGCAAAGGAATGTTTGGTAACTTTTATTTTAACTGACCCTAGCCAAGAACTCTTGGAACTCCAACAGAACAGAAAAAATTAAAACAAATATAATACTAGAATAAGATACAAAATAGAAGTGATCAAACCTTAAATAAAGAGGTTTCAATCAAAATTAAATGTAGAGATGAGTGATAATCAAAGCAATGCAGACCAAGGTGTTAGCATATCCCACTTAGGAAATATTCATTGTGCTTAATTAATCTTTTTTTAGTGAACAGTATCTCTTGACATTGCAAGTAGGAAAACAAAAAAAGGTGGCTCTTTTTATTAGATTAAATTATGTTAGAATCATAACCACAAAGGTTTTACAGTTATTCTAAGACAGCATACATTAGCAAAGTAGGTTAATTAAAAAGCCCATTGTAGGTTCATATCCCATTTCCCTCAGTTTAAAGCGTACAAGAAAGCTTGAGTGTCACCTAAAAGCCAGTAGTAAGTGGTTTGGTTAGCTCTTCACTAGGTCCTGGCAGGGCAGTATATTCCCTGTTTGCACAGCCACTGTACAAGATAAATGGTTATCATATTTGCTACTCTGTCAATAGTGAAATCATGTCAGTGTTGCTGTTAGGTGTGATTGGACATCAATTTCATATCCTTTGCAGAAGGGTATTCAAGTAGTATCAATGGTATTTCTACAATTAGCTAACTGCTTAGCTTGCATGTGTGTGTGTTTGTGTGTGTGTGTGTGTATGCATATGAATAGTGACAGCAATGAATGTTTTAAGTAAGGTTATGCCAGATAGTCCATGTTATCACAGACTTTCCTAAGCCTGAGTGAATGTTAGTGAATCGCTTAGCTTTAAGCCCAAGAGCTGAAACTTGTGTTTTCCAAGTACGACCTGCGTGTTACAGTTGTCTTAATGGAGCTTTAGAATTATGCTCCTGTCTTCAGTTGGACAGCTTTCTATCTTTCTCTGCAGGGTGCCCTGGCCAGATCTGGATGGGAGGGGGGATTAACTGAGCACAAAGTTCTTTTTCTAAAACCCTCTATCTCATTTATAGTCTGGGAATGAGAGGGTTGATTACTTTATATTTATTTTCTTCCATCCTTTATTATTTCTTGTTGACTAGGTTAATCCCACAAGGCTTATGGCCTCTTCAATTTCTCCTGGAAAACAAATTAAGTACTGGCAAGGACAGCAGCCCATTATAGGAATCACACACACAGACACAGACACACACAGACACACACACACACAGACACACACACACACACACACACACACACACACACACACACACACACACACACACACACACACACACACACACACACACACCCCTAAGGGCTTGTCAGCATATCTTTAGGATGTGGGAGTACACCAAAGACCATGATCAAACTTAGACAAACAAAAAGATAACATGCAGACTCTTGCACTGAAGGAACCACAGCCAGGAATGAAACCGAAGAGCAAAGTTCTGATGGACTAAATTTTGAAAAAAAAAAATACATGGACATATGTTCACATTCCTGCATGGTATAGCAAGCTAGTCGCTACTCAGGATTATTGAAGGTAAGATATTCATTCTAAGATGTTAACATAAGAGGCAGTGCAGAGTGAGAATGAGTGCTGCAGTCTATAGTTAATAAGATCCCAGATATCAGATACCAAAACATGTATTGAACCGATATGTACTAGTAGAAATGAATAATCTCATTGCAGTTGTGGCATTACACATATTAACATTGTACTGAAACATTCTAAACCTGCAAAATTAAATGTAGTGTTTGTCTTTAAATGCATTATAAACATTATTCCAAGCCCTGACTCATGGTTTCCAGCCTCAGCATAACCAACTAAAGAAAGACTTATTCTGATAATTTAGTTTTTCCATTTATGTAGTGAGCAAATTCAGTTGCACTGGCAAAAAGAACATGTTTCTATAACTGATAGCTGTCTTTTGTTAAGGCTGATATCCCCATGTTGAGAGACTTCTCCAGTCGTAAACATTTTGAAATCAGTTTTGGTGCTGCCTGGACAGATTCTCTATTCAGTGAGTTAACTAATTTATAAAAGTATGGATGGATTGTCTATATTCCGATTATGCAAAGCAAGAATCTTATTAAATTTAGTGCAGTTCTTGATTTCAGTGCACTGGTAGGTTTTATTTACTTAATTCATTAATTCAACACTTGAATAACTTTAAATATACTGATGTATTTTGATTTAGTAGAGGAAGACATTTGATAATGATTTTGTGCAATGTTTGTATATCTTTGTTTCACATGAACAAGTAGGTTTGACTTTGCTCTTTTGCTAAGCCTTACCTCGAATCTCAGTTTTATATTTAGAGGCTACCATCTCCTGTTCAGATATGAATACACATTGTCATTCAAGCAAGTGTCTCTCTTCCTCTCTCTCTCTCTCACACACACAGACATATATATATATATATATATATATATATATATATATATATATATATACACACACACACACACACACACACACACACACACACACACACACACACACACAATTAATACAAAAAGGTGCATCACTTAAGTAGCTTGTGTAATTATAAATGCATTCACAGACTT
The DNA here is from genome assembly GCF_019279795.1 of Protopterus annectens. NCBI lineage: Eukaryota > Metazoa > Chordata > Ceratodontiformes > Protopteridae > Protopterus > Protopterus annectens. Next base: position 62,845,408 of record NC_056743.1, on the reverse strand, counting down.
AAATCATGTGGATTCTGGTTCAACAGATACAAGGAGATGTTCTACTCCTGTGTCTTAAAAGGACAGCTGATTCAGAAAATCTAGAAAATGCTAGCTGCTGGTGTAGATATTAGCTTTGGGTAAATCTTCTTCTTTCGGCTTTTCCCGGTTAGGGGTCGCCACAGCGGATCATCTGTCCGCTCATGATTGGCAGTGGAGTTTTACCGTGTTGAGTTGCCAGCCCGGCACCCAACCTTCCACAGAAGGCACACACACGCACACACTCACACCTAGGGCCAATGTAGAGTGTCCAATCTACCTACTGAATGTCTTTGGGATGTGGGAGGAAACTGGAGCAACCAAAATAATACTCATTTATAAGGAAATGCCCATTTTCTTTCACCATCTTACACAGTACAAGGTTCCTTAAAAGTCGCTTTTCCATACACTAGACAACCCCATCCCTTCATATTTTAATGCCTATTTAAAAAAATGGCCTGGCTTATACATTATTAAACAGTATTTAATTTATTTTTAATAATAAGCGGGAGTATCAAGTCAGCAGAAGGTAAAAGGAATTTTCTTTGTAATCACATATTTTAAGTTTCTGAGTAATAAGAAAGGTTAATCGACTAGTTGGACGATGGGAGGAGTGTTACCTTATATACTAAACATAACAAACAGGCAATAAGGAAGCTTATAAAAAGGGTATAATGAAATGACATCATACACTAATCTGAAAAATAATAATTTGCTTCTGTAAATTTGCTTTTGAACACTGCATTGAATTAATTTGAAAGATAGCAGCAGGAGACAGTTAACCTAAGTAGCCTGCATTAAATGTTATTAAATGAGTATAATAATTTACTTTCTTCATCTCACCTTCACTAAGATATCTGGAATAAGATGTAACCTATGGAGGTAATGCCATATGGGTATGTGTCATTTATTTAAATTAATTTTCCTGAATGGAAACTCAGTTGTTAAAATGACTGAAAATCGGTTAAGTTGAATAATTATTTGTTTGAAAGTCCATTTTGGTGCATATGAAATAAGTAGCCATATTCCATTTCTGTTTTGCCAGACTATGCAGAAATATATGAATTAGTTTTATCTGGTGACTGGTGTTACCTATACATAATTGTTGCTAGTAAAGTTTCAGTTTGCACATTGTCGGTAATTCCCTGTGTGGGATATTTTCCATTTTCTCCACATTTGTACGACCTTGAAGTTACTATATTTAAGTAAGGAGGTATAGTGTTACAGGGGGTCTTGCAACCCTTTTTGAACTATTTTTAGTTGGGCAATTTTTAGCTACATGATGTTTCTTATTATCTGGCATCCAAAAACAGCTCTTTCAATAAAATAGTCTTTCAACCATTTGAAAAAAGAAATGATCATTTAAGCAAGTGTCTCTCTCTCTCTCTTACACACACACACACACACACACACACACACACACACACACACACACGTTATGTATATAGGTCTACTTCTAGTAATTGAAAGATCACTTACCCGAAAACGACTTTACTGAGACACCACCACCAAACCGTTACTTTACTGAAAGATCACACTACTGGATTTTTTAATGGAGTAAGTTTGCACTTGGCCAACATGGAACTAAGAAACATTCCAGTTAGTCAAACCCACCCAAGTGGGGGTTATGTGGCACCCCTCAATGTGGGGAGCTGCACCCCCAATCCCCCTAAATAAATATACCAACTCCAGGATCAAACTACAGTGGGGAAAAGGGCACATTTTCCCATGCTGGCTAAGTGCATACTTAACCTGTTAAAAAGTTTGCTGGTGTGATCATTCTGTAAAGTAATGGTTCAGTTTTGTCATCTCAGTAAAGTCGTTTTCGAGTAAGTGGTCTTTCAATTATTAGAAGTAGACCTAGTAGTGTGTGTGTGTCGCTGTATGGAATACACTTATATTGCAGAAAAAACAAATTGCCAAACCACATATCAAACAAACAGGATCAAAACTCAGTTATGAAAAACTTAGCAAATGTTCTATGCAGGGAGACAAGCACCAATCCCTGCTAATTATATATACCAACTCCAAGACTGCACTACAGTGTGGAAATGGGAAAGCACCAGTCCTTGATGTACTATTATCTCACCCTTTTCAACCTCAAAAGTACATAACTTACATATACACACACACGCATGCACACTTTCAACGATGTGGATAAAGTTGGTAGGATGTTTTAACAGAAATATTATCTTTATATAAGAATCTTTATTGCAGCATTAATCTTTAATAAATCTACATCTTCCCCTGGACATTTTTATAGGTAATAGTTTGATAGAAAATGTATACAATCAGATGGTTCACAGCTTTAAAACAGGACAGAGAAAGGAACTGGTGGAGTCAGCAAGCTATGTGAATCTGGACAGCAACAGTATCTGAGGAACAAAGAGTGTATGGAAAATGACCGGGCTTAACATATCTACTTGTGGTTGGTGTGTGTGTGTGTGTGTGTGTGTGTGTGTGTGTGTGTGTGTGTGTGTGTGTGTGTGTGTGTGTGTGTGTGTGTGTGTGTGTGTGTGTGTGTGTGTGTGTGTGTGTGTATGTGTGTGTGTGTGTGTGTGTGTGTGTGTATTTGCTAGATACATAGATAGAGAGATAGAAAGTTAGATATATAAAGCAAATACCTTTATACAAACATGAACTATGTTGATATCTGTAGACCTGAGAGTTATTTAGTCCATATGTCCTCTTGGAAGGCCCCTTGGAGTTGTCATTGTAGTGTGTTTTCTAGTCTATGTGAATTCATGCCTTCTCCCTTATGCTTCACAAGCGTCTTTTGTTACATTCTAAATGCTTTGCCTTCATCTAATACTATTCCCCATGTTTGCCAATGTTGTTACTGGTGTTGATGCTGAGTACTGTAACCTTTTCACTCAATATGGAATGCAAACCAGCTTTCACCATTAATTACCTTCAACCTGACGTGGGCCATCACTATTCCATGATGCTTCTGAAAGACAAATGAGTTGGTAGTGTAAGTAGAATTTCTTCTGGCAGGCACTGGAGATATTTATGTTTTAAGTAATGCTACTATCACCCAGGTTTATTTATCAGAGTCCTGCAGTCACTTCCCAGCGAAGAATGAGGATGTTGTAGTGGTTAAGGTGTTTACCTCATAAACATAAGATACATGATTTTATTCTCACCCTGGGAAGAATGGCTAGGCTTATAAAGGTTCCTTGGGGTCATTAGCCTAGTAATCACCTATGAACAATACTGCCATATCATACCATCCGGATGCATTTAAACCCTCACAGATAAGTGCTGCATGTAATATGCATAAGAAGGGATATTGCAGGACATTATAAAGTGGGTAAACCAGTGAATAGTCCACTTACAGCTACAGCATTTTACACCTCAAGGAAAAGTAGTCACTTTAAATAGCAGCCCAAATGGTTGGTGATCCAGGCTACTTCAGTCTATAGTGCACACTGTTCGCTTCCTATCAAATTGTACATTTCAGACCAAATAAGGATATTCAATGGAGAAACTAGAAATCATAACCCTCCCTCAGGTGGTAAAATTAGGTAATGGTTAGAAAGCATCAGGCTTATGGGGACTGCAGCATTTCTACATAGTTTGTGAGCTGATGAAAGGATATGTGTGTTTGTTGGTGGAAGGTAATTTCTAAGCATATAATTTTACTATTCCAACCAGTTTTCCATTTTGAGACACCAGATTTTTCTGAATCATTTTGCCTTTTTTGCTACACAACTGAAAAGTTTGTTTTTGTTTATAAGATTATGGATTATTATATAATGAAGGCTTGTTTCCATTCAAAAACATTCACACTGTTTGGATAACCCCATCAGTGTGCAAATTGTAAATTCTCAATCACCTAACAGAAATGAGTGTGATGTATGAGCTATTGGACAAGTTCTACAAATCTCACTCCCAAAGCTGAAGAATATCACAAATCATTTCAGCAAACAAAGCTGAAATTAACAGCGGTATGGTGAAAATGTTGTTTTCTCGGTTGCTTACAAAAAAAATGTTATATTTAAAAATACACACACTCATTCCTCAGTCCAATCAGTGTGCTCTTTGTAAAAAGAGTTCCCTACAAAAAGAGCTACACTTTCTCAGCATTGCTAAATTAAGTAAATCTATTTGGGGGGGGGTGGCTTTATCAGCCCAGAAAAGTGCCCAGTAGAGCAGAACATGTTATTAAAAATAAAGCTCATCTCTCAATGTCTCCAGGTTGAATAACAACAGGATTATACAGCAATGTACAGTGCATGTGCACTACATATCTTCAGTGCCATAGACTAAGAGAAACCGGAAGAAGAGCACTAAACCCCTTTCATACCATGACATTTTGAAAGGGTAACACTTTTTTATTAAATAATGTTATTGTATAATAGTAACCACGTCTCCCCAAGACAATCAGGACAGCAGATCCAAGGAAAAACAACACAGTAATAGCAGAAATTCACAAAAAAATCAGTTTAGTGTGCTTTCACCCAGTAAAATACTAGGCTTCTTCAGAACAAAGAAGCATCCCCATCCAGTACATTTAAATAATGCAGCACAACCAATCACATACATAAATTAATTAAGTGTGCATACCATCAGTTACCATGGAATAACCTAATTAAAAGCATAATGAAGATGAACTGCAGCTCTAGTATTCAGAAAATGCATGTTACAACCA